>NC_136719.1:21507200-21729700 GCF_936440315.1 Barbus barbus
AAAGAAACATCTCTTTCTTACCTTTTTATAATCTGAAGAACCTCCTTTGCCACAAAGAACCTTTTGTGAGACAGGTTCTTCATATATTAAAGGTTCTTTATGGAACCATTTAGACAAAAAATACTTTTTTCTATTGTTTTTGTTTTTGTTTTTCTGTGGCATCGTGACACACCTTTATTCTTAAGAGTGTTGTTAAGTCTGAAGTCACGTGTCAATGGGTCTTAACATTCTATCAGATCCCATAAGCAAGCAACATATATGTATGAAAAATCATGATCCTAACCTTTATCTCAATACAATAATATCAGATGGTCGGTGCCGATAGCCTAGTAGTTTGTGCACCGATATATAGCACAACTGTGCTCACGGCGACCCGAGTTCGATTCCTGTTTCTAGGTCCTTTACTGATCCCGCCCCCCTCTCTCCACCCAATACTTTCCTGTCTACTCTCAACTGTCCTTTCTAATAAAAAAAGGCATAAAAGCCTGCCCCCCCAAAAAAAAAATATACATATATATATATGTATAAAGTGTAATGTCAAACAGGGAATCTTTTATGAATCGTTGAAATATTGGTGTCCAGGACACTGTGAGCCCAAAGACTGTAATTTATACCTTTAGTTTTTAAAAAGCTTTGGTTTTATATGTGAATAAATAGTGCTGAGATTGAGTGTTCTCAATTGAAACAAGTAGAGGCTTGGATTAAGAAATTTCTCGCGTCACAATTTAACATGTTGTTGATATTATTGTGAATGCTTGGTCCATATACGTGTCATTTTTTTTGTCAGATTTTTGGGTTGGTAATTCGTAACTTCCGTGATGAATGCCAACCCCAAGCTCACGTTCGTCTACATCCATTTTTGAGTGGACTGCCCATATCTCAACATCCAATCAAACTCAAACCAAATCCCTGCTCCACATTTTGTCTTTTTTGATGTTCGGAAGAATGTCCCAATACAGAAGAATAGATCCGTCACCACTTTGGTTTAATTTCAACTTTAATAAGTAGTTTTTCTGCAACTGAAAGATCATGAAAAGGTTCAAAAAGTAACTAATACTACGATGCTACATAAAAAAGCTTGACTTCTATGAAGTGGCTGATCTTTTTAGCATTCTTAGAAGCAACAGGGCTAATGGTGCAACTCTCCCATAAGCAAATTACTGTAGTCGGCAGAGAAATGGAATCCCTCGCCTTCATTGTTACCATGGCAAAGATTACTAGAATGCTCTAACATTTTCACAGATGATGCAAAAAAAGTAACCATCATAGCCAGAGTAAGTATCCTGGGCAAAGGAATGTTTCCAGATACAATAATGGGTGAGGGAAAGCTGGAGCAGTGCTTGATGATTTCTAAAAGGAAAAATTATCTCTCTCTCTCTCTTTCTTTCCACCCCCCCTTACACATTATCTCTCCCTCTCTCTCTCTCTCTCTCTCTCTCTCTGTCTCTCAGTCCCAGCCCCTGAAGGTGTCATAACTGTGCTCTCTCCCTCTCGCTCTCTATCACCGCCTTTCAGATCTTTAAAAGCCGCTGCTTGCCGTTTCTCACTCGTTCTCGGTTTGTATCCTCTGGCACTGCAGGGGACTCCCAGCTCGCAGCCTCACCAAGCTGAAAAGCGAGCAAAGAAACAGAGAGGGAAAAGAGAAACAGACTTCCAGAAATAGCATCAGCCACGTACGACACAACCGAGCATGGAGAACCTGAGACCTGGACGCAAGATGTCTTTCTTTTCCAACTTGACGCCCGTTGTCCTGTTGCTGATCATCTACAGTGGATCCTGGTCTTTGGCGGGTCGCTTGGGCCCCCACAAAAACTGTCTGATCTGCAAAGACGGGCACCCCTCGGGCGTGGGCCGGGCCTCCAGGGACCCGGCCGGGGCGCCCAGCACCACCGTGTTGGCATCGGGGGAGCCCTGCGGGGTTTACACCCTGAGCTGCGCCAAGGGGCTTCGCTGCGTGCCCCCTCCACGTGAACATAGCCCCCTTCAGGCTCTGCTGCAGGGCAGAGGCTTCTGCGCCAAACAGAGCAGAACCAATCCCACCGAGAGGCCCCGCCCCACAGGTAAGAGTTTCCTTCCTCCGTGCCATAGCTTCGCCGGCGTCTCGCCGTGCTGCATGCGGTGAGAAAATGCGATGGCTAATCTGCTTTAAGTACCACAGCGAAATAGCTCGAGGATGCATTTCAGGTTCCACGGCTATGCTGGCAAGCCACTGCGCTGCAGTGTCCATATCAGAGGCTTGGTAGGATGACAAAACTGTAACTGAACCAAGGACATGTGCATAAAGTGCCGGGAATAGCTGCTGGTTTGCATGTGATGGCTGTAAATTCCTGCAGGGTGTAAAGGCATTTCTGTGATTTGAGGCTTTCGCACGTCGTAAATACGCATGATGAAGATCACTTGTAATAATGGCCATTTGGATGAATGTGCAAGGGTTGTTTATGAGTATAAATGTGTGTGTGTGTAGTTGTGTGACAGTCTATGCAACTGTGCCATGTATATGGACATCAGAACTATTCAGAGCAGAATAAAGAGGAGAAACAGAGGGGATAAAGAGCAAGAGTAGTGTATGCGTGTGTGTTCTTGAGTGTATATCAGTGTCACCCACATTCCTACAGTGTCATTTCACGTAGCAGGTAAAATGTAGTCATGCAGTCTCCATCTACTGTATACTTTAGATCATTACAGCTTAAGAGAGCCTGTATTGTCAATTTATAAGAATGATTTGAGGAACTATTCCCTAAAAATGTGGGTTTTGTCCAGAACAAATCACCCTAATAAAGCAATATATACTCTTAAATCACAGCCAAACATATTAATTTAGTCGAATCAACGGTTTCAATGTCTTTTTATCAAAATTGCAGAGTCATAATTCAGTATTAATGTCCATTTTTTTCACACAGGGCCACATCCTTCGACTAGTGATGAAACAGACAAGGTGAGTCTATCTTTTGGTTTTTGGCTTCTATAATTAATGCTAAACATTAGACCAAGATAAAACAAAATCTTGGAAAAAGAGTTAATTATGCTTCATTATTAATTGTTTTATATAAATTATTATTAAATGTTAAAGACAGGCCAGATTGTGGCTAAATAATTAAAGTGGATCTGTAGTTTTAAGATCCTGAAAACCTTATGATTTTATAATAATTATATAATTTAATATACTTATTATATTCTATTGTTACACCAAACTCATTTGTGTACCTCTAGCTTGCGCTTTATACAAAACAATCACTGCTAGAAGAAAATGGAATGATCAAAATGCCTCTTAAGCAAATATATCTTAAGTATGACGTGTGGCATTCCAACATTTGGTTCTCAACATTTCCTCACCAGGCTCCATGTCGTAAGCTGCTCAACACTGTCTTGCGAGGTCTCGAACTCACCATTTTCCAGTCCGATCGTGACATCTACATCCCAAACTGTGACACTCGTGGATTCTACAGGAAAAAGCAGGTACTGGTTAACTAAATCAATATCAAACAGAAATGTATTTTTCGAGACTCAAGTGGCTTTACTGATATGGTAAAAAGGCTTGGTAATATTAACATTTAATAACAAAAAGGATTATTTTATCATCGTTTACTCTTATTGTTAGTTCTTCTGGTTTTGTAATAGCAATACTTCCTTGTGGAAGTACGCTTCAATAAATGAACTAAGAGAGGCAGTTTTGATATCCGAAGGTCACCATTATGAGCAATTTTGCATTGCGAATGACAACCTTCGACGTACCAAAGCCAGAACAATCTCCTGTTGTCTTGTAGTGTCGGTCTTCTAAGGGTATGCAGCGTGGCCACTGCTGGTGCGTCGACGAGATGGGCAACACCGTGCCATCACGTGCCGGGGAGGATGGAATTTTACCATGTGATGGAGAGTGAGGGGAGCGACGGCCCCACAGCTCTGAGCCTGGAGGAAGAGGAGGGGTACAGGGAGAGGGGATGACTTCAGCTTGGTGCAAGACACTGCCTGACCAGGACACACCAGGGATAAACCACTTCACATGGGATCGGGCCCTCACTCAGAACATCCAGACCACGTTCACTGCCATAAACTCGAAAAAACTGCATCAGAACACAGAATTAATGACCACTACACCACATGAGCTTAAGTTGGGATAGGTCAGCTGTTACAGAGAGGTATTTAATTCCTGGCCACAACTCCTACGCATGTTTGTTTCTCAATGGGCTGTTTAACTATTAAGCAGATGGGGTGACGTCCCCTCTCCCCTTCTCCAATGATACACTGACTAAACTATACTTATGAAAATGTAATATTTCTTTGCGTCTAATTTATTCTGGAGTATTGCTAAATTTCCTTGATTCTTTTCCTCAAAGACTTGCATATTTTTGAATCGTACACATTGTCATGTAAGCGACATCTAAATGCTATCATAATGTGCACATTTGGAAAGTACTCCTTTTTCGTTTATACAACACTGACCGCAAACACACATCGTGGATTATTTGTACATAAGTGAGGTTATCGTGGTTGGTTGTGTCATGAGGTGGAATATTCTTGAATGCTGATGGCTGTTACCTTTTTCGAGAAGTTGTTAGGCATATTTTTATATATTTCAATATGCTATTTTATATATATATAAAATATATATAAATTGTTGATTTATTTAATGAACTACAATGCCATGTATTTTTATATTGTCAGCTGTTTTTTCATTGTCAAAACAGAGCTTATTTTATTTGCTAAGAGAGTGAGCGCCATGCGTTGGTGTCACCATAAAAAGGGATTAAAAACAAAAATACAATTTAAACACACCCTTAAGAGTATTTACTGCTGTACATGTGTTTTTTTTTATATATAATTTGTATTATTTTATGTCATTATTTATGTTGATCCTTCAGTATTGGAAAGTGTTACTATATCGCTTAATTTTCAATATTTCAATATTGGGTATTTTGTTCAGAACTCTGTGTTTTCTCATTCCCAAAATGCATTGAGGAGAAGTGCACAAAATAATGTCTGATCAATGTACCTCACACTGATTTTGTTGTATCAATATATGTGCCAGTAGTTGTGGGCCCTATAAAAGGAGCCCATTGGAAAAAAAATATAACGTGTGCAAGAACTATGATACAAAAAAATAAAAAAAATAAACGGATACAGAGAAAAATAAAAGCATATGTTAATATAAACTGACTCTTTGCAGGATCTCATTTGGAAACCCACATGCATGATATTAAATATGATCAATTATGAATACTATCAAACCATGCACATGCACAACTGAAAAAAAACAAGAAAAAAAACAAGCGATGAATTAGCAAAAGGCAACAAGAAAGAGCAGATGCTGCTGTTGGCTGCAAAAATACAGCCTTATGCTCATACAAATGTCACATACAAATATTGCCTTGTGCATACTGAGCTACGGTGACTGTGCATTTTTGCAAGCCCAGAGCAGATTTTGCTTACTAAGAATAACTTTATGCTTTAGCGGGGTATAATATCTTGATATATCAGCCAAGTAGTTACATATAATGCTATTTATACAGTCTAGTTCTCATGAATATAAAGGAAAGACTAAATATTTAGAGTGCTGGAGCTTTTGTGCCAATACAGATTCATGCACATGTATACTCACACAACAATCCATATGCTTGTTTCCAAGGTAACAACATATACCAGAATATAGCATATGTCTGTGCTTTCATCATGCCCTATTTTGAATCACGGTGACTTGGAGAATTTCTTAGTTCTGTAACGTAAGCTACATTTTTGTATGCATATATTATTCGCTGTGTCAAATCAAGAGAACCAAAATATAGAATCTACAGAGGAAGAAATAACCACATATATAAACTGTATTTTTACCCACATTTGATCTGATATTTGATCAGTGTTGGGAAGGTTACTTTGGAAATGTAATTAGATTACAAGATACTGTATCTAAAATGTAATAAGTAGTGTAACTATTTCAATTTAACTGATAACATTTGATTACTTTTTGACTACCTTTCTAAATTTGTAATGTTTTCAACAGTTAATCATTTCCAAACATGTAAACCAGGCAGGGTTAACCTTACAGTGGTTCAACACTGATTACTGTCACTTTCGAAATCCTTCATCACTTTAATTAAGACTATATTCATTTAAATTTAAAGCACAGCCACCACAAAATCAGACTTAATTTGAGATCATTCTGAGGTTAAATATATAAAACCATAACAAGAAATAGTTTAATAGCTATGATACTGTTTTTGAAATAAAATATTTGCATAGCTATTACATGAAACACTGGCATCTAACAATGGCTTGAAAAAACAAAAAATGCATTTAAAAAATAAAGCATATGCATAAATCCAAATAGGAAAGAGTTATAGAATAAGCATGTGTCCTAAACTCCTGCAACATTGGTGTCTCACATTTTAGAGAAGTCACTGCAATTTATGAAATAAATTAAATCTGTGCGTAGATGTGTGGAAAAAACCCCAGATGATGTTAACATTTTCATAAGTAACTGTAATTTAATTCCACATTTTTTCTCTCAGTAACTGTAATTTACTGTAACTGTAAATGACTAAATGTAACTGATTACAGTTTATTACATTTTAATTATTTTATTACATATTACATTTATTTTGTAATTAAATTACATAAAGTTACATGTAACTAGTTACTTCTCAAAAATGCATTTGATATACTGTCACTCAATAAACACGAGTTCCTTATGATTTCTGCGCCTCCAGAGACATCAACCCATTTGTAAAAATAATGAATTTTCAAACCGGTTTCCCACACACCACTGCCATTGCTGGCACAATGGCAAATAGACTAATTATTGCTAATTTCCACAGATTTTAGGAAAATGTGAGTTGACAGTGCTAGGATGGCTTGGGTGGTTGCCAGGGTGTTGCTGAGTGATTCCTCTAATTTCACACATTAGTTTTTACAGGCCCAAAAGATATTCTGGGGTAAACCACTATAGTTAGCTAACGATGCTTTTGGGAAAAGCACCCCAGATCTCTTTTATAGTTAAGGTAAATTTGCCCCACAATTTAAGGTAACGGACCGACTCAATTCCGCGAATCGGTTCTTTCGAGCAGTTCTTTTCATAGAACCAAATGATTCTAATTATCTTAATTAATTAATTATCTTCAGGCTGAATATTTTTCGCATATTTTAATTAGGCTAAATACAACGTAGCCTATTAATGTTGATAAAACTATGCTTTTCGCTTCTTCATTCAAGGTAACTTCGGTTCATGCTCGCGCTAGGACCAATTCGTGAACCGGTTCAACCGAATCACTGAAAAGATCCACCTGAAAACAACGGTTCGTTCGGACATGTCAGTAATGTCAACCGCAGGAACTTCTCAGACGAAATATTACAGTTATGGTCGGGTTAGTATTGATGTTTTCGCGGTCTCATCTCACCTGTACGTTCACTAACCACGTGACTACACTCAGGTGAGAGTCTGTCACAATATATCAAGAGCTGTTCCTCTGTGGGAGGAGCATCTGGATCACTGCCACACTTCAGCAACCTAGTGTTGTTCACTTCCATGAAGAATCGGTCCATCTGGGCATGCAAACACGGCGGAAAACAGCCCCCTCTGCGTAGCGCTTGTGTTGTTATCGACCTTTGATTGTCAGCTAGAGGAACCGGAGCAGGAGCAGAGGGAGGCGGATCCGAGAGGAAAATAGACCGCTGTGACCGTGATGATGGCGTCCCTCGGTAACACCGGCAGCGCCTCCAGCCCGATGGTCATGCTCGCCCCCAAAACCAAGACCAAAAAGAAACATTTCGTGCATCAGAAGGTGAAAGTGTTCCGGGCGAGCGACCCGATGCTCAGCGTGTTCATGTGGGGCGTTAATCATTCGGTAAGGCGGTATATGATTCACTTAACTGCCTACATCACACAACTGCCATTTTATAAGCTAACAGTTAGCTGCAAGCACGTATATTGGGGATTTGAGGCCTTTAAATGCGTTATGCATAGTCGAATTTGCGTGTACGGTTGTTGATATTGGTTTTGGCTCGCAAACCGGATACATTGTTTGGTTGCACGCGGCGGATTTGCAACTGTTGCTATCGATTTGCGAACGAATCGTTCTTTTGAGTCGAATCTTTGAAATAGAATTGGTTCAAAAAGCACGATTTGTGACGAATCGGTCTAAAACAGTTCAACCGATTCTAGCCATTATTTGGGGTTTGTTTAATTGCAAATCATATTTAGGTTCTACGACTTTGTTTTAGTGATTTGAATTGCATATGCAATAAATTGAAGTAGGACACATGCATTACAATAATCACCCATATTATACGTACGAAAATAAAACGGTTTTAGCATAATGTAAGTGTATATATTGCCTTGATTGAACGTTTTAGTTGATATTAAATTCTAGAACGACTGGGACCGTATGATGATGTAACGTCACGAGGTAAACGAATCATTGAATTATTGTTTTAAGCGGTTCTTTGAGACTGTTCAAAAGAGCCGTCTGGGAAATGAGTCAGATTTCATATGAGTAGCTATTGGAAAGAAAATAACTTTTGGAGATAATTTTTTCCATTTATATGGTACTTGCACAACTATTTAGTCAAAATCCACGACTAATTATGCAGATTATAGTGTTTTCAATTATGTCTGAAATTCCAATAGGAATCATGTAAACATTCCTTTAAGATTTTTGGATGTTCCTGGAGAAGTAATTGCTTTTAGGGAGAGTTTATGTGCTATGAATCATTTGCATGTTGCATAATTAGGAGACTGGGAAATCTTCACGCAATGACATGTTAGAAGAGGGTGTATACAAGCATTGAGTCATTCACCGTTAGCATATGGAAAATCTGCAAGTGCAAAGTTCATTACAGATGCAAAAAGTATTTTTCCCCACTCTGTTTTTCCAGATAAATGATTTGAATCAAGTTCCAGTGCCCGTCATGCTGCTCCCAGACGACTTCAAAGCCAACACCAAAATTAAAGTGAACAACCATCTCTTCAACAAGTATTTATCAAAAGCACATCATTATTTTTCACAGATTTTCATTGCACTGTGCTCGCTGTGTCTGCATGTGAACTTGAACTTATAAGCAGGAGCGTGCTTGCCTTCATTTAGATGAATTCTTGTAACGACGGTGAAAGAGAGTAGGCTAATTGAACAGCCACGTCAAAGCAGCATTTTGACTTCAGATGGATGTGAAATGTAGGATTCTGATGGAGTTTTAATATGATCCTTCTGTACCTTACAGAGAGAATCTTCCCGGCCATTTTAAGTTTAAGGAGTACTGTCCACAAGTCTTCAGGAACCTCAGGGAGCGATTTGGAATTGAAGATCTTGACTATCAGGTGACCTGATAGTCAAACATTTTGTGCATTGCATCCATTGAAAGTATTTTATTTATTTTGTTCTTGGATACAATATAATATTACTGCTAAATTGTGCGTGCATGCATGGATGTTTTCCATCAGGTGTCCCTGGCTCGCAGTGCTCCCATGAAAGGCGATGGACAGGGAGAAGGTCTTCTCTTCACGTCCTATGACCGTACACTGATAGTAAAGCAGATCTCCAGTGAAGAAGTAGCTGATATGCATAACATTCTGTCCAAGTATCACCAGGTATCTCACAACATAGTGGTCAGGACATTCACGGTTAATTCAAGCCATATCAAATGTGCCTTCAATGGAATATTTAATATAAGAGAGAGTCTGTTCATCTGCTGAAATTCATAACTTTTCCACCACAAACTAGTATGCCAACTAAATTGTTTGGAGGCACTGTCTTATTTGTTAAAGCTTCAAAAGGTTGCAAACAATAGACACATTGTATGTTTTAATTTGAATTGTATACCACTTTAGCTTACATATTACACAAGGTTGCTTGTGTTGGGGAAGTGATCAGACAAAAGAATTCAGACTCCATCTATTTTTATGTTTAATTACCCAGTTGGGATCCGCACGCACTGTCGTTCATTTCCTCTTTACACTGTTATACAAACTTATTCACTCACTGAAGTCATTTTCATGTTACATTCACACTTCCTTAAAATAGGTAAATTTCTCTTTTTATGATTGACAATGAGCTTTTGTTGTTTTGTGTGGATATTTAAAGGTGTCGATACAGTGGTAGTCTTAGATTTTATACACCTGTTGGCATGCATACAGCATCATGATAAAGTTGTGTGGTATTATATTCAAAGGTGTTTTTGTCATGAATAGCTCATTTAGGCCACAGCTAAAATTGTCCAAAAATAAGGTACCACTGAGAGAAATATTAGGTCATGGGATTTCAATATAGCGGCCTCCATGAATGGTGATCTTCCTTATGTCGAATAACTGCTACACTACAGTTCAAAAGATTGGGGTCAGTTGAATTTATAAAAATAAAAACTTTTATACAGTAAGGAGGCAAAATATTATGACCGTAAAGCCTTTAATAAAGTTACAAAAGATTTTTCAAATGCTTTTTTGAACTTGAATTGTGAAAAAACATTGATAATAAGAAATATTTCTTGAGCAGCAAATGAACATATTAGAATGATTTCTGAAGGATCATGTGGCACTGAAGACTGGTGTAATCATGTTAAAATCCAGCTGTGCATTACTTTACTATTTTTACTGTATTTAACACAGCCTTGGTGAGCATAAGAGACTTATTTTAAAAACATTAAAAGATCCTTCTGACCCCAAACTTTTGAGCTTGTATTTGTTAGCATATTATCTTTTTTTTATTTTTTTTTTTATTTTTTTTTTAGAAGTGTAATGTTTTTGCACTCTTGTAAGAATTGGGTTAACGTAGAGTGCCTGAGTCTTGTTTACAGTGCTGTGATGGCCATGAGATAAGTATGTGTGAGTGGGTTTCTCAGTTTCCACTGTAGCTGAATGAGCAGATCTTAATCGAGACTGTGCTTCTGCATTTGCATTGCCTTTGTATTCACAACATGTCCTGAGGGTGCACTAACACGTATCCAGGAATCTATAATGACAAATTTCTTACTAAATGTTAGTCTAAGCTAATATTTGTCTTTAACGTGCTATTAACATGCATTTTCTTTCATAATCCAAGCAGTTTTAGTTCAGCACTGCTGATTTTAAGTTAGTCTAGATGTGCAGTGATGCAGACAGGGGATAAAAATAAAAAACTAATTTATTAAGCCCATGGGCTTGTTTGGTATTGGATACCATATGATACTCAAAGTTGGTTCATTGGTTATGTGCCATTGAATGAACGATAACTTATGGGTGAGGCTCACAGAATATGATTCCTTTTTGTTTTGTGTCTCGAAGCATATAGTGAAGTGTCATGGCAGTACACTCCTCCCTCAGTTTTTGGGCATGTACCGAGTTACGGTGGAGAGCGAGGACACGTACCTGATCGTCATGAGGAACATGTTCAGCCACAGACTCGTTGTCCACAGGAAATACGACCTGAAGGTAGGAAGCGTTCCTCGCCGCTGAGATGAGATGCGGTTTCTTCCGGATTGTTTTGACTGATGCTGTGTGCCTGATATTTCATAGCATGGCTGATGTTTGTCTTTGCACACCTCATTAACTTCTCAAGAAATAAGCATACCGCAACTAAATCATGTGGCACATCCCCTTAAACCTGGTTTAAGAGATTTAGGTGGACGTGATTGATGAGTAGTTCATGAATAATATCTCAGATGTGCCAGTTATTGAGGATCTGAGTGCTGGGCTGCACTTTCAAAGCTGGAAATGGAAACTATGCTTTATGGATGAGATTCAATGAGGACAAGGGTTTTTTTCCATCTTGTAGAATAGGCAATATCATATATTTATGACAGTATAAAATTTAAGAATAATAATTAAAAAAATATTATTAGTAGTAGTAGGTGTTGTATTTATAAGACTATAGTAGAATCTTTTTTCATTGACACTTGTTGGGATAGAGTTAATGACTGATTAATTTACATGAATCAATTCAAACTGTCAGTAAATAATTTCAGTAAAATTATTGATATTTCATTAAAAAAAATTGTTGTTGCTGTATTATAATTAAAATGTTTACAGAAGTTTGATTAATTTCTATGATTAACTTTAAGTTAACATTTTCAAACCACAAACAATGGCTGTTTGTTTAAAATTAATCACTAATGTTATATTATTATTATTATGTTATTATATTAAGTATTATATATTTTCTTTATATATTATATTGCTTTATATTTATGCATTTAAGTGTCTTCTGCTCACCAAGACTGCATTGATTTGATGGCAAATACAGTAAAACGGTATTATTGTGAAAAATAATAAAAAAAGCTGCTTTTTATTTTTTTAATGTAATTTATTCCTATGATCCAAAGCTGAATTTTCATCAGCCATTACTCCAGTCTTTAGTGTCACATGATCCTTCAAAAATCAATCTTAATGATTCTAATATGCAGATTTGGTGCTGAAACAATTATTATTAATATTATCAGTGTTGAAAACAGTAGTGCTGTTTAATATATTTGTAGAAATCATGATACATTTTTTCAGGATTCTTTGAATGTGAAGTTAATGAGCATTTATTTTAAATATAAATATTAAATGCATCTTTAAAATCTAAAAACAAAACCATACTGACCCACGAGTTTTTAACTGCAGTGTATATCATAATAAAATAATCATTATAATGTTTGATATTATAATTGTATCTATTAGTAATTGTGAATGGCCAGAGTGTAACAAACAGGGTATAAACAGTCCTTAACTATCTTGTTTGTTGCTATTTTGATTGTGTGCCACAAGAGGGTGTGATTGCACTGATGTACAACACGGACTGATACATCATGGTAGAGCATATGATGCTGATACAGTTAATGAAAAACACACTCAAGACTCTCTTAAAAAGACTGTGTTTTATTCAGGGTTCCCTGGTAGATCGTGAGGCCAGTGACAAAGAGAAGGTAGGACGCCAGTCCAGATCTTTGATTTTTCAAAGTTACCTGATGCAACATAAGACACAATTCAGACAATTTCTGCTTCCTCTAATGCAGGTGAAAGAGCTGCCGACTTTTAAAGACATGGATTTCAGAAATGACATGCAGAAGGTGTACGTGACAGAAGAGCAGAAAGAGAAGATTATGGAGAAGCTAAACCGAGATGTAGAGGTGAAGACTTTTAATACTTTTTAAAAATGTCATGGTGATGTTTACAAGGTTCTAAAATCCCTGCTCTTCATGCTCCTGTGATTTATAGTTCTTGGTGAAGCTGAAGATAATGGACTACAGCCTGTTGCTAGGCATCCATGACGTGGCACGTGTCGAGCGGGAGGAAGAGGAGGCCGAGGAGCCCAGCTGTGAAGATGACACTGATCCTGAGAACGGCCTTGCTCCGGCCGTGCAGGTGGGCTCGTACGGCACGTCACCGGAGGGCATCGCCGGTTACATGAACTCCATCAAACCCCTGGGACCTGGAGAATTTGACCCTTACGTTGATGTATACGCTGTCAAAAGCGCCCCAGGTAAGTTCTGGCTGGTAAACCGGAGAGGAAGTGGAGTATATGGAGGGGAAACCACACACATCTAGCATGTATGGAAGCGGGAAAGGAGGTGATATGTGTGTTTGTGTTGGATTCCAGGAGCGCCGCAGAGGGAGGTGTATTTCATGGGCCTCATTGACGTGTTGACGCAGTACGACACTAAGAAGAAAGCTGCCCACGCTGCGAAGACCGTTAAACATGGCGTGAGTGGAAAAACAGTTTTAATGCACACTCGTCCAGTATAATTTGCTTAATTCTGAGTTATAGGAGGTTATAAAAACATGACTCATCCTGTTCCTTCCTTTCAGGCTGGTGCTGAAATATCTACGGTTCATCCAGAGCAGTATGCCAAACGATTCCGTGAATTCATCTCCAACATTTTTGCATAAACCACTTCTGGGTGTCTTTAGCAACAGTTCAAGGTCACGTTTCACCCCAAAATCAAAAGGGGAAATTTTTTTTTATTTTGCATAAAGAAATTAGGTCTATTTTTAGGATTAAGTTATTTTCCATTGTGACATTATTTTTATACAATAAAACACATTTGCCCCATTTCTGTAATATGTCCAGATGTTTTTTTGTGATTCTCATTGCAGTAATACAGTAATTGTTTTATTTTATATATATATACACACACACACACACACAGACAGTTGGGCAAAAAAGTATTTAGTCAGCCACCAATTGTGCAAGTTCTCCCACTTTATATCTGATCTTCACTAATAATGCAGGAAGTACCATGGTGCTAACAGGAACTGCGCTGCCGCGCAGCACTTATCATAATGTAAGGGATATGTTGACTTAGAGGAAATGATGACGTTGATTACACACACTCCCCGATCTTCCAGAAAACAGGAATTTCTTTTAATTCTGAGGCTGATGACTAAAAAATGGATGGATGTGTGAATGTGGATATACAGTTGGGCAAAAAAGTATTTAGTCAGCCACCAATTGTGCAAGTTCTCCCACTTAAAAAGATGAGAGAGGCCTGTAATTTTCATCATAGGTACACTTCAACTATGAGAGACAGAATGGGGGGAAAGAATCCAGGAAATCACATTGTAGGATTTTTAATTAATTAATTTGCAAATTATGGTGGAAAATAAGTATTTGGTCAATAAAAAGTTAATCTCAATACTTTGTTATATACCCTTTGTTGGCAATGACAGAGGTCAAACGTTTACTTGCACAATCGGTGGCTGACTAAATACTTTTTTGCCCAACTGTATAGTACTTTTTAAATTAAATTAAATGCGTGTTTATACACACGCGCGCGCACACACACACACAGAAAATAAATGTATTAATAAAAATTGTATTTTAAAGTACTATATTGAGTATGAAATTGTAGTATTTCTTATTTTAGATTTAATATATTAGGTATATATTTACATAAACACACACAGACAGACAATAATAGTACTCCATACAATAATTCTTAATAAAAATTATTATTAGGTTAGATTCAATTATTAGGTTATTAATATTATTTATATAACAAATGGAAGTATTTCTGATTTTAGATTTTTTAAAAATACAGTTTTCTATATTTCGTGTGTATGTATATACTATTATATATTTTTATGTGTATATAAATATGGTTTGAATTATGAGAATTTGAAGGGGAAATGTGTTTTATTATAAAAATAGAGTCGGAGTAAAAAAATTCTTAATTGTGTTTAATAGGCTTAATTGTTTTTTTTAAAGCAAAATATAATTTTTTATTTTTGACAGATTCATTCAACATGAGTTTCTATCTACTGCCATCACAGGTTTTTTTTTTTTTTTTAGCATCTCATATTTTTTCATATTGTGCTTCATATTGTTATACCTAGACATGTTATGTCTCATCCACACTACAACTACGTTCATTAAGGGTGTATTCACAAATGTATAACACTAGATTCACATGAATCATTTTGTGACATTAACCTACAAACTTGGGAACATCGCCTAATCTGTTAAGGAGATATAACTCCAAACCTGTAGCAGTGACATAATTTGTTCTTGGTGTGTTCTCTCTCTTTCTTTGGACTTTGGCTTGGTAGAGAGAAACCGTCGCCTTAACTGCTTGTGGAGGAATAGCAGAAACTAGCAGAAGTTGTGCGATGCTTTAAGTGCATGCTAGCTTCATTTGATATATGCAGCACTAGAATGTTGTGAGGAGGATAAGATACTTGTTAAAAAAAAAAATCTGAAAAAACACTAACTACCCAGCCGGTGACCTTAAGTGTACATTAAGGGTCTAGATTAAAGTAATATTATGAACTGAATGCTGACTGTTTATATGGATGGATGGAGCACACACTCTTCTTTTCTCTTATTTGAGCTATTTTATGCAGTTAGCCTTAATGCAGAAAAGATGACTTTTTGTAGTTTGTAGTAGAAATACTTTAGCAACACTGAGCTGATTTAGTATGAAATGCCTTATTGTTGCATTTTATTTATTTTCGAATCCGTGTTTGGACCAAATATATTTTTCAGAGATTTCCAAAAACATGGTTTCTCTTATTTATTCATTTTAGCTTTGTACAATTACAATTGGCACAATTCCAGTATGTCCATAATAGTTGTACTTTAAATTGTATTTTCTAGAGCGGTTTTAACACCTTAACGTGTTGTTACATTAAGACAAGTTGTTACATTGTGTTCACATAATGCATGTAACGACTGTAATTACCAATAATGTGCATTCCTAAGTACAATAAAAACATTTTTACTTATAATTTGGGTGAAAAAGAAATTGAGTCAACATTTACATGTACATGAAATTTGTATGCAGTTTCAGGCAGCATTTGGACGTATTGTTTGTCCACATTTCTGAATAATAGTTCGGAATTAACCCAAAGTCATAAAAATCACACAAATAAAAGTCTCTCTTTTTCTGTTAATATACTGTGCACATTATAAACTGTAAAATATTTTATTATTAATATTTTTGTATGGCTTTGTTATTAATATTTTTAATATAACATTTTTATAATTAAAAAATATTAATTATATATTTTTTTTAATGTGTTAATCATTTAAAATTGAATTAGTATTTATTTATATAGCTCATGATAAGCTACTATTTTTATTGTAACTGATAAACTTTCGAAAGAATTGAGGTCGCTTTAGTTTAGCCGGGGCCTCCGTGAGGTCTCTAGACCCGCACATGAAGAGAGGTCAAGGACAGGATCCACCTAGTCCTTTCCAGGAGCTGAGATTTTGCTGACAAACTTTCCTGTTTCACTGACGAAAAGATGTACTCTTAACAATGGGGAGCGTGCAGGGGGAAAAAAGCTAATCGCCAAGCAACCTGCTGACGAATTCTTGTGGTTGTAGGAGTAGCTGGAACACACATTATTCTCCTCAAGGCTTTTCATACTGTGCTGGGTTAAGGTCACTTTTAACCCTCGATTAGGTAAGTTAGCATCTTCCAGAGCAGTATTAGCCCTGCAAAAGCCAATCTAAATATACTGCAAATTAAATATACCAAGAAAACTGAGGGTCAATTTTAAAAGTGAAAAGTACACAATTGGAACCAGTTTAAATTTTGAACCAGTTGTCTCTGATTTGTTTCAATAACTTTTTGGAATAGCATAAGATCATACTACTACACTCTAAAAAATGCTGGGTTAAATACAAATTAAACCCAACCCCAAGGTCACCTGTATTAGTCAATGTAGCATGTTTGTCAATGTTTTACGTTTACTAGTATGCAGTGTATAGTGCATATTATTCAGTAAGCTAGTATTTAATTCTGAACAGCCATATATACACAGAAACATATTTATACATTTGTAAATACATACGTAATTGCCCACTGGAGTGATTTGTTTAATGTATAATTCACACAGTAATTTGTTCTGCTCATATTTCATGAATTATGCCCTTTGTTGCTGACAGATTGCTATAAATTTGTTATTTTTAACTCCGGTCGTGCCGTACTAGAGGATGTTCAAACAGAAATGTCTAAACACTGAAGCCAACCCGACCACAACATTTCAAACCTTTGTTCTTTAGATCCAAAAGCTGTGAGGAAGAAATGGATGTCTTTAAATTAGAATAGATTAGGGATCAGTTTGTAGTTTTCTCGAGCGTATGCACTTCTGAAGCAGTTGGTGGGGGATGCCGGGGGGGTTGATGTATGGCTGGCTTGCTGCATCTCTCTTGCTCTGCCTGCCACTCACTGCCCCTCGACCACGAAAGTATTTCCTGCTATTGTCCTGCTGGGGGCTGTGTTTTTTCAGCATACCAGGCACAAACCACAAAATATTCTTTTAGACTTTCAGAACTGTGAAAGGATTCTCTGAAAAAAAAAAAAACATACAGGGGCCCCAGGGCCTCAACAGAGCTTAGGGCCAAGAAGTTTAACTCTTACCGTGTTCAGATCAAAGCAGTCAATCCACACACATCTAAATAAGTCACAGTTAAGCTGCGGTGAAGCAATTGGATACAGAAATAATAATAAAAATATTTCATTTTATTATCTATGTATTTATTTATTTGGGCGGAGGTCCTTCTGCAAGCACCTGAATAGTTCATAATCATCATTAAAAGGCACCCTTTGTTAATAAAATTGGACTGAGCACATTTAGACACTCGAACAACCATTTTATTTTTTTATGTATTTTAATTTAATTAATGGATTTATTTATTGCTTTATTATTGCATTCAAAACCCATTTGCTTTTAGGGGCACTATTAAAATTTCATATTATAGTATTGCTAATATTGGTTCTTAATTATAAATAGCTTGTTTATGCCTAATTTGCATGTAGATCAAATTAATATGCTAATACATACATTTAAACTCTAATACATAGCATATGTACTTTGTTTAAAAATAGAACAAGAGATGGTTTTGTTTAAAACAGTGAATGTCACTTCAAACAAATTAGCAGACCTCACCCAACCTTTCCTAATGTTGCATATTACACATCACTGTGGCAGAATTCAAAATGCTTTTAGCAACCAATAAGAATATTATGTGCCTGCTCATTAGTCCAGATTTGCTTTGCTTTGAGTAACATGTAACATATACACCCTGGGGCTCGTTCTAATCCTTATTTTGTTGTTGCACCACACACTCGTGCAACCACTTTAATTCCATCTTGGCTCCACACGTTGTTTAGACCAGTACTCTGAGAAAAACAAACATTCTCTCCGTTTATATGGATGATACTGTCTGCAATCAAAAGATTCTTGGAGTCCTTCCTGTCGGATTCAACCCCCTCCTGTCCTGTGAGGATGTCCTGTCAGTGTGACGGTGGAGCAGCGTGAGAGGGAGAGGGAAGAGCTTATTTTACCCCACAGCCCAATATATGGCTAGATCCCACACAACGTTCCAGTTGATCAAAGCCTCCGGTGATATTTCTCCAGGACTGCGTCTACCAGGAGGTCAACCCAGAGAGCCTCATCTTCTGTAACCACATAGCAAGGTATGTCTCCTAACCCTTTGTCATGTGGACAACAAGAACAATTGAATTAGCATTAATGTAGTTGCTGGGGTAATGTTGACTCGAATTTTCAAATTGGGAAACAAAAACCTAGTAATATATTTGATGCCTAAAGAGCAGGGGTGGGCAACTCTGGCCCTCAAGGTCTACTCTCAAAACTTGCTGAGTAGGAACGGGCAAAACAAAGATTTTAGGGGAAAATGCCTCACACGTAATCCTCTAACAGCAGGGGTGGACAACTCTGGCCCTCAAGGTCCACTTTCCAGCAGAGTTTAGCTGCAATCTTAATTAAACCTGAAAAATCTAAAGCAAAATCTTTAAGATTACTTGGAGAATTTCAGGCAGGTATGTTTAGGGTTGGAGCTAAATTCTGCAGAGGAGTTGTCCACTTTTAGAGGATTTTGTATCAGACATTTTTTTTGGCCTTTCTCAGCTCAGCAAGTACGTATTTACTTGTACAATAGCTCAAGGTACACTCTTAAAAATAAAGGTGCTTTAAAAGGTTCTTCACAGCGATGCCATTGAAGAACCATTCAGTCAAAGGTTATTTAAAGAACCATCTCTATCTTACCTTTTTACAATCTGAAGGACCATCTTTCACCACAAAGAACCTTTTGTGAAACAGAAAGGTTCTTCAGATGTTAACGGTTCTTTATGGAACCATTTAGACAAAAAGGCTCTTCTATGGCATTGTGAAGTACCTTTATTTTTAAGCGTGTAATCCTTGTAAACATCCTTTTAACAAACTCTTCTGTCTTTTCCGTCTGTAGACCATGTCGTACGATCCACACAATTTGACATACGAATTCTACAATGGCACGCCATGGTTTGTCTACAACTGCAACATCCATCTAGATGAGGATGGTCGACGGATCGCTCTTTTCCTCCTTTACCTAGTGCTCTTCATGGTAGGGCTGGCCGAAAACACCCTGGTGGTGTGGGTGAACTGGCGAAGGCGCCATTCGGCGAATGGCGTGCTGTTCTGTGTCATCAATGTGAGCTTGTCCGACTTGATGGTGATCTTCACCATGCCCTTCTTCATGTTGGAGGTGACCATGGACAAGGTTTGGCTGTGGGGCCGCTTCCTTTGCAAGGTCACGCACCTTGTATACGTCATAAACTTCTACAGTAGCTCATTCTTCCTGGCCTTCATGACCTTGGAGCGATACCTGTCCCTGACGCGGCCTAACAAGCCGGCCTGCTTCCCAGTGCAGCACAAACGCCGCTGGTTTCTCTGCGCCGGGATCTGGCTCCTGTCGCTCGTTCTGGCCTTGCTGGAAAATGTCCACGTCGACTTGTTGGAGTGGGACGAACCGGGGTGCTACATGGTTCCCGAGCAGTACTACACGGAGTGGTTCGTATCGGTTTCCGTCCTCTGTCTGATATTCCAGTTCCTGGGTCCGGCGTCGGTCATCATCACCTGCAACGTCCTCATTGCTCGAGCCGTCCGCACAACCCCGGATGTCCAGAATCGTCGGGACGTGTGGCTGGTTCATGTGTACTCACTGGTCTTTGTTGCCTGCTGGCTACCGTACCATTTGGTGTTGTTCTTGTTGACAGTGGACGACCTGGACCCACACCTGTTCTCCTGCAATGTAGTTGAGGTGCTGTACTTCTCGTTTAGCTTAGTGCAATGCTTGTCGCTCTTTCACTGCATCGCCAACCCAATCCTCTACAACTTCCTGAGTAAAAGCTTCCGCAACAATCTAATAAATGCAGTGATCACCCGCATCTCTTTACCACTGACCAGTGTGCCAAGTAACGCTGTAACCGACAAGGCAGGGACAACGGCGGTAAAAGAGCGGAAGCTCAGTAACGCCAGCACGAGTCACTCTGACATTGGTGCGTGAAGAGGGAAACTCCTAAATGACGATTTGGTGAAACACAGTACGTGAATGCGCTACGAAAGAAGTGGCCTTGTTGAGGCGGGTGTTTTTGGTCACTTGCCTGGTAACTAGTCCTACTGTCTCCTGTTTTTCTCACTTCAGTATTGTTAACAGTGCAAGGAAGGAAATATTGTCAACCTTTCATAACCTTTATTTCCACCGGTTCCTATTGTCACATCTAGGAACTCCTAGATAAGTAATAAAAGCTCTGTCCACATGCCAGCATTTGTACAAAAGACAATTTGTACTTAGCTCTCCATATGCTCAATCACAACACCTAGAGCTGTTTTAATGGTTTTGAGCTCAGCAGCTTGCTTGTACATATTGTCATGGATGTGATGTCATGAAAAAAAAAATTGAATAAAATTTGTTTTAAATAAGTCTTTTAAACATGTTTGTGTAAAAGGGGCAAAATTGTGTATGCCGTTTCTTTTGAAAAATGTGCTGCTCTAATGTCTAAAAAATATTTTCCTTTGTGGAATATAAATACACCATTTAACATTTATAAGTGGTGGGGTTGTGTTCAAATTATGTGAACATGGCTAAAATTTCACTGTTAAAAAGACAAGTTTTGTAAGTACTGTTTTTATTCAGAACACAAGTACAGCTGTAGTAAAAGATTTCAGATAGTGACACTGATCATGAATAAATCATATAAATAACACTGAAGTGATATAAGGCAATTGTTTCATGTTGAAAATTAAATGTAGTATGACATCTCATATTCAACATCAGAGTCGAGAGTCAAGATATTTATGGTTTATAATCACAACATCAATAAAAATAAAACTGATTGATAAAGGTGATAAATAATTGATAAAACCAGGCAGTTTCTAAGGTTCAGCCGGTATATTCTGTGCTACATTGCAAATAAAGCTGTAACAACCACAATGTCCCAGCAGCTTTGAGTACATACTTTGTGGTTTGATGAGATCAATTATGAATGCCAAATCTGTTGAATTGAACAAAAATTATTTAAATATACAATGTAAAATTGTCCCATATAAGAAGCAAATAACTGCTGGGAAAATGGTACAGAAGAACATCACAGCTTTCTAAAGAGAATTGTCATTTATTCATGACAATACCATTCGCACAAAACACTCTGAAGAAGGTGAACACTGGCATATGAACCGACTGATATATTAGCACCTCAGTCTGAATCGCTTCTCTTTTCCGAATGAAATGAATGACATGAGTTTGGCTTTATGTACAACATCCAAACTATATTATACTGCATCTCATAAACCAGTAACTATTTCTAATTTAGTCTATGATACACAACACAACTATAAAAATAACGGCTATTCTGTGAAAGAAAGGTTACTTTGTGCTTCTCTAGAATAACCAGAGACCTTTAGCTTATTGTGATAGAGTTGCCGGAAGAGTATATAGAGGTAATCGCAGATCAGCACTTGGAAAAGCAACCTATTAAAAATGACTTAAAACACTACAAATCAAACGTTTGGACACACTTGACTGATCTTAAAAAATCTTTTGATCTAAACGCGTACATTTAAAATGGCTTTCAAGACAAATATAACTTGAGTCTGTAAAAGAATTCTTTACAAAACAATTTTTTTCTTTTAAATAAATGATAGTGACTGAAAAACAGCCAAAAAGTGTAAACTTCATTAATAGTGTTCAAACACTGTGTTTCATGATGTTCTTGGCAAAAGACTGAAGAAGCTACAATATAAGATGTTTATTTTTTTGTTATTTCGTAGCTTTGATGACTTTATTATTCTAAAATGTAAAAAACAAAAGAGGAATTAACGAGAAGGCATGTCCAACGATTTGATTGGCAATGCAACCTTGCTCAGTCTCTCTTGCCATCAAGTGGTCAAGTATCAGAACTACATTTCTAAAATAAAGTTTTACCTTTAATTTAGTCTTTAAAAAACAAGAACCGTTCTCATTCTGTACACAAACGACACATAGATGATCACATTAAACACTTAATTACATTCTAAGTCTACTTGTCCTCAACAACATACAGAGTAAACGTGGGCACACAGTGTGACGGAGCGTTCAGAGAGGGCGACTTTCAGGTGTCCATATTGGGGACGGGCTCTTTAGAGTGGTCATTATACATAAAGGTATCCTCGATGTTAAAATCGGGTGGCAGTTGGTCTTTATGGAGCTCCATGTGCGAGGAAACCATCTTGAGCGTGGAGAAAAACAGGCCGCAGACGGTGCAGTGGTACATGAGGGCGCCCGAGTGCGTCTTCAGGTGGCAGATCATGGTGGAACGGCCACGGAAAAACCGCATGCATACTTTGCACTGGTAGGGTTTCTCGCCTGTGTGGATGCGGAGGTGGTAGGTGAACTCGCCCGAGTGTGCAAAATGTTTACCGCAATACCGACAGCGATACAACTTTTCCCTTCCGCCACCAGAGTTACCATTCAGTACGAGTCCGACAGGAAACGGGGCGCCGCCGTGAGCCGTTCTGTCCTGCATGCTGAAGCCTAAGCTTAAATTGTAACCTGCTTTACCCGAGCCGCTCGCCTCCATAGGTGAGGAGGAGGATGAGGAGTATTCGAGAAGCTGGTCCGCCTTGCGCTTGACCGGCCATACCTGGCTGCCCTGGAGCTCGTTTGAATGCACGCTGAGATGGTAATGAAACGCGGTTTCTGAGCGGAAGGTCTGCGGACACAGGAAGCAGCGCAGCTCGGCCTGGCCTTCTCCGCTGGTCTCCTGGCTGCTGTCGTCCTGTTTCACCGACGCTCCTTCCTCTGTGTGTAGAGACAGGTGTCTTTCCAGCAGCGTGCTCTCCAGGAAGGGGCTGGCGCATTGTGGACAAGTGTAAATAGGAAAGAGGTGTGTCAGTGTGTGCCATAGGAGGGCGCATCGAGAGGGCTGAGATAGCTGGCACACTTCACAGCGTAATGTCCTCAAGCATGCGTGGCTCTGAACATGGTCCCTGACAGCCTGAGGAAAGAGATAATCTGTTATTAATATAAACAAATCAATAACATTAATTGAAATAAATTGTTAATACTAAAGTAAAAGATGTAATGAATTTGTATTATATCATCCTTATACTATTTGGTAGTGTTGACAGAAGCGTCATAACAAAAAAACTTTTAGAATATTAAAACAATAAATATAATATTAACAATATTAAAATATCACATATAACAGTAATTTCAAAGTAAATGTACAAAAAAGTGAATTTAAGTCATTTTCTTCCTTTACCACACAAGTCAGTTGTAATGTAACCAAGAGTTGTTGTTTTTCGTTATATGAAAAATGAAATAAATAATATTTAAAATATTTGCTTTTATTTTTTTGCTTTTTTAATATTTATTTTAATATCTGAATATCTTTGGTTTTTACTACTGTTTCCATGAGCAAATACTTGTTATTACTGTAAAGCAATGTTCGCTTAATGTAAAATATTAGATTTTTTTACATTTTATTTTAATAATCATATTATAAATATTTAATCAAAGTATATTTCTATATTCAAAATTCATTTCTCATATATATATATATATATATATATATATATAGAGAGAGAGAGAGAGATAAATACTTTTATTACATTTATATTTGTATTTTATATAAATAAATGTTATATAATTATTAATTTAAAAAACTTAAAAGGTGTTTTAACAGTGTTAATTTTGTACAATTTTTATACCATTATATTATTTTATTATTAATATTTTGAATTGGCTTTTATTTTTATATTTTCAGTTTTCATTTTAGTTTAAGTTTGTGTGATGTTCTTTTGTCATTTTAATTAATTAATTAATTAAACTTAGCTTTAATTTATTCAGTTCAATAATCAGTTTTAACTTCAATAAGTTGTCAAGTTTTTTAAGTTTAAGTTTTTCATTAAATATTTATACTATATTTTATTTTAGCTTTATTTCAATTAACGAATAAGGCATAAGCATAATGATTTCCAGGTACCACGTTGCATCTGTATCTGTGGCCAGTTGCATAAACTACTTAGACTAGTCTTATAAGTTATCCAATTTTTTCAAGACTGGTCAGAACTTTTTAAAATTAATTTATATAAACGGTATATTGGTCTAATTTGAATCTGAAAAGTAAGACTGATTACTACTTGTTTAACTACTAATTAGTCAAACTAGCTCTGAAGACAGTCACAACATTGTGACTGAAACTGCGTCCCAAATGACGAACTATACGTAAGCACAACCATGTAGTGTATGAATTTTATAAGGTTATTTTGTCATTATAATAATAATAGCCCCTCCCACTTTGCGACATAATTAAAGCTGCAACAGTTGAGTGCATGAAGTGTCCCAAATTCCACACTTCCTTTTTTCGGTTAAGTGTATCATCTGGGTATTTAAAGGGCACTTTTTTGGAATTTTTACAAAAAAAAATTCCACTATCTATACTAAAAAAAACGTCATAGAATAGTGCATAAGTACACGATTTGGGACGCACCTTCTGTTTATGCAACTGGCCCCTGGTTAGGGTTAAGACAGGGGTGGCAAACCTCGGTCCTGGAGAGCCACAGCCCTGCTTCAACCCTAACCAAACACACCTGAACAAGCTAATCAAGGTCTGAAAGGTTACTAGGAAGCTACAGGCAGGTGAGTTTTAATTAGGGTTGGAGCTGTATTCTACAGTGCTACGGCTCTCCAGGACCGGAGTTCGCCACCCCTGGGTTAAGACATGTATAAGACTTATACACACAAAAAAAAAACTGCTCCACTACCTTAAAATCGTTCGCCATGGTTTTAGCACAGATGGTACACTGCAGTTCCCCTCCTTGTATTTGGGTGGCTCCGTTCAGTTGGTCTGGATTTTGAGGGGCGCACTTGGCAGCTGACTGACGCCTGTGGTGAATCAGTGTGGATTCAGTCCAAAACTGATGTTCACAAACATCACAGGAGAAGAGCAAGATGCCCACGTGTGTGAGGGCGTGAGCGACAGCAGCAGCTCGCTCCGAGAAAGAGGCGCCACACACCTGACATGAACCCGTTTCCGAGAGGTGGGCCTCAGCGTGAGTTCGTATGACAGCGTTTTCCGCCGGAAGTAGCATCCCGCAGGATTTGCACGGCTGCGATGATGCCAGCTGCCCGAGAGACGCCCCGTTTTCTCCATTCTCTATGCACATCAAGTCCTCGTCGTCCTCTTCCTCCACAATGAAGTGCTCCTCCTCGTCGCTCAGCTCAATGATGTCTTCTGAAAGTCCTCGCCATTGATCGCTGCCCTCCGTCTGCTCTTCCTGTACTCGGTGCCTCTTCCTAGGATCATCTTCCTCAAAAAAATCAGAATCTTTGATTGGTCCTGCAACGGCCCCCAGCTGCAAACTGTCCAAGGGGTCATTAGAGGATGACGAAGCGGCGCAGGTTTCCCTTCCAAGCTGGGCTGAAGAATCAGGGATGGAACATGGTTGCTGAGGCCCAAACGTTGATTTGCTACCATTAACAACAAGCTGGTCCACTGAGTTACTTCCTGCATCTTCTCCTTCATCATCCTGCTCAGTCTTGAGCTGCAAAGTCAGTCCAGGAAGAGCATCTGTAGAACGGTTACTGTCCGAAGGACTAGCCTTGTTGGTCACCTGTTGATTGCAACCCAAATGTACCTGCAAGTCTTCATTTTTTGGTGACTGGGTGGCCAAGTGGGAGCGATTCAACCTGCCGCTCCTGCCTTGAGAAACCGGAGATGGAATTACAGGAGTGGGAGCGGCTGAAGAAGACAACGAGGAACAGGATGCTGCAGAGGACGAGCAAACAGACGCAGCCGTGGCATTGGCCGACACCAAATCGCTTTCCAAATCCCCTTCGGCAACCGTGTCTCCAGAGTTGGAGCTCTGCAGGTCAGGAAAGGTGGCATGGCAAGCGTTCACCAACTCCCTCACACCGAGCCTTTCAGCCAGCTCATACAGCACACCCACATCGATCAAGTCTGTGAAAATCTCACCCGTGTAGATAAAAGTCAAGACCTTCTCGAAATTGGCGGCGGAGACAAAGTCCAGAGAGAAAGCGGTGGGAATGGCACCCTGGTTGCCGGAACCTCTGGAGAAGAGGCTGTTAAAGTGTGTGCAAGAGCATGCCAACACTACACGATGAGCAGGGAAGGAACGGCCTCCGACCTGAAGGACGACGTCGCACTGGAGGCGAGACAGACGGCAGCGGTTGAGTTCGGAGAGGAGACGGGCCGCGTGGCCAGAGCCCTGCAGCCTGATCCGCATGCCTGGCAATTCCGACTATAGCCAGGGTTTGGACTGAAACACAGAAGTGAATGGAATAAAGAATGAGATTCAGATAAATTAGAATAGCAAGATGCATATTCTGTACTTTTAAAGGAATTTATATATATATAATATATATATATATATATATATATTAGTGCTGTCAAACGATAATATGTGTGTGTGTGTGCTGTGTATATTTATTATGTATATATAAATACACACACATGCATGTATATATCTAAGAAAAATATGTTATGCTTATGTATTAAATAGATTTATATATAAAGAGTTTTCCTCATCTACTTTGAACTTTGTGATCAACAAACAAACAAAAATTAGGGCTGCACAATAACTCGCATGTGATTGTCACGGGCATCTCGTCAGTAAAGCTGGTTCTGTGATCTCCATCACGTGCTTTCAGGAGGAGCAATATCGCGTTCATAATCGCAGAAGAATCGCATTCGATTATGAAAGTGATATCGCGTACCTTGTAAGTGTTTTTATTAATGCCATTAATGTTTTTGTTATATAGCCTACAGTGTATAGCACTAGTCAACTAAATGAATACAACATGGCAAAGACTGATTGAATGTATTATTAGTCCAGTGCCTGTATATAAGCTTAGTATTGACCAAGTTCAGAGGCTGTCATATATGGATCAGCTTACTTTGTTGTGTATTTTCAATATGAAAAAATAACTTTTATATTGATTCAATGGATTTAGTGCATTTTGAAGAAAAGAAAAAAAAAGCATGTCATGGATTTATTGCATTTTGGGGAAAAAAGATGAGTTTTTATAATAAATATTTGAAAATCAAAAATCTGGATTTGAATTTTTAATGTTATTATACCCTAAATATGCTATGTGAAAGATTGAAACAGAAAATAGTGGTTTTTATCTTGTCACTTTTGGAACCACACAGTATGCACACATATATATTATGCAAACAAAAACTTTTATTTTGGATGCGATTAATCGCAATATCGAATCGTTAATATATATATATATATATACACATACATACATACATATACATATACACACACACACACACACACACACAAAGTATATCTATCTATATATATATATATATATATATATATATATATATATATATATATATATATATATATATATATACACATACAGTATATCTATACACACACACACACACAGTATATCTATATATATATCTATATACACACACACACACACAGTATCTATATATATCTATATACACACACACAGTATCTATATATATCTATATATACACACACACACACACACACACGCAGTCAAACCAAAAATTATTCAGACACCAGATATAATTTTTGATATATTTTTATTAGTGGGTGCAGGACACTATATTTCATTTATTTAAGTGAGGATAGCAAAATAAAGTAAACATATTATATGACATATTATAGCCAAAAATTCTTCGTACAGTGGACTACCAGTAAAATTGATAAAAATTTGGGATAAAAAATTCAGACACTTTGACCTGACCATTTTTTTTTTTTTTTTTTTACAGAATTTTTCTTTAATTGCTAATGCGAACTTTTTACACCACAAACTGAAATTAAGCATTGCTTGGAAATTAGTTGGTCTAAATTGGTTTTAACTAATTGTGTACTTAAATTTAACAGCTGACAGTTATTCAGCCTAATTCATTACATTGTTTTTTTTTTTTTATGAAAAGTGGTCTTTATGGCTATGGCTAGTTGGAATATCATGCCAGCAAACTACTCTAACTTCTGTTGTAGTATATACAGTATGTATTATAGTATGTATACTATGCTATACTATGTATACTACACAATATTTAGATTTTCTGTATGCATGGATAATCAGTGTTGTTATTGTAATGAAAACCAAAACTTTAAAAAATATTTAACTGAAATAACTGAAATAAAACTTTAATAAAAATATAAATATTACATTAAAAACTTGAATAATAGAAATGTTGCCTAAATACAAATAATACACTAAATAAAATTAAAATAAATTGAGCTATAAACAAATGAAAAACAAAACTAATAATAAAATAAAAAAGCACAAAATTAAGCTAGCACTTAAATTTATTTTTAAGATGACAAGTGCACTTGTCCCATCCTATCCAATCATTCATGATGTTGCAACAGGTCATGTAGTCCCGTGATAAATAGGTATTGCACAACATTGTTGTCACATGACCTCGTCACTTTGCAGGATTAATGTTTGAAAGGTTCAGCATGGAATAATGCAAGCAGTATGTGTATAGAGTATATACTGCACAATATTCAGAAGGTAGCTACTTTATATAACAAGCACTTGAAAAATCATCAGCCATGTTATAAAGTCGTTTTAGAGCTAGTCATTACATTTTGATGAAAGATTATGAAGACGACAAACATAGTTTGGAATAAAGTGCAAACAAAATATCTTCCTTAAAATCACCATACTTGCATTTTCACATTACAAGTTTACATTCATAAGCAGATAGTTTCAACACATCAAGGTCAGAATAGTCTCAGATATGTTGGCTGTAATATTATGCATTAGCAGCTACACCTTTCATGTAAATACATGAACATACATCTCTTCACAAAACAACGGGTGTCCTAACAAAGACAAACAGGCTTTCTGGATTAACACAATATTTGCTACTCTTTTGAAGACACTGTATATTTAAGCATGTGCAGCACATAATCTAGTGTGCCATGAAACTGTTGGGTTTATTTAGTGTATCATTAGTTTAGCCGTAGCTAACTGGTTGCCGTTAGCATGAGGGGCTAACTAGCACTTTAGGATCATCTCGCAGTGAAAATGAAACGGATGAGCTACAAACTAGCACACAGAAACCGCAAAACAACTCAAATGTTTTCTTACCCATCGAGTGCTGCTAGTTAGAGATAGACAAATAATCTCACTCGGTTCCTGTTAGCCCAGACAGTCGTCCCTGCATAGACACGGATGGTGTCTCAAAACCTAGTGAGCTGACTACCTAGTGAGCTCGCTCGGTTGGTTCAGAACACGTATGCAATGCTGTCGAGGCGAAAGAGCTCGATATGTTTTTAAGACACGGCCATTGTGTCACATACTGAACACGGAGCACTGAAACCCATGTAATCCTATTATTACTGCTGTGAAAAACCTCCACATTAACTCAGGAATGTTTGTGTATGTAATGCTAGATTAAGTCAAGCAGTTAGTTTTATGACTATATTATATGATGAAGGTAGATTTTAACCAATATCTGTATCCCATATGAATAAAAATATTACTGGACATTCAAAAAATTGCTTGAATACTTTTTTATTTATTATTATTATTATGTTGGCAAATTCTGTCAAATCTGTACAATCACACTCTTTGTTTGTTTTTTTAAGTATGTTTCACTGATTCTTGAGACATGGGACAAAACATGTCCAGCAATTGTAGGTTTAAAAAGAGCAATATTTAAAATTGTAAATGTTGTGATAATAGAATGCATTTTAACACAATTATCCCCTATTTAATTTGATCATTATTATATCAAATCTATGACACTACATCAAAAACAGTGTCTACAGAGAAGGGTTCAATCATTCATAAGCTATAAAATGGATAAAAATGTTTTTTAATGATGAGAAAGAGCTTGTTTTATCAACTGCAATACTTAATAATATATCATATATAAGCAATGTTGTTTTTTTATGACATATTAATGTTTCATAAGTTCTCAAAGTTGTGTCCCCGTCAGACATTCATTAAAATGTAATAAAATCAGGGAATATCTAAAGGAAAATCTTGTGCCACATTCCACCTCTGCAGAGTACATCAATGTCAGACAGACTCTGGCAAGTTTCATAGTTTTAGAAAATTGAAAATCCTAATGTTTCCTGTTTCACAACCATGATATGTCAACACCATCTTCCAATTTCTGTGGAAAGTTGACATTCAACATGAAGTCATCATATTTTTGTGGTTTTCAAGTCATCTTTGATTGTATTAAAAATAAAATAGTGTTTAATTTTTCTAATATTGTATAAATAGTACTAAATATGTGACCTGACAGCATTGCTTTTGTGTATTGATAGTTATCACTTCTAGTAGATTCAGGGATCTGTACATAATACAGTTTGTTTGTATTCTGATCATATATGTTCTTATCATTTTTGGATCAAGATGTTTAAGTGTGATTATTAAGATCCCACTTTGTATCCCACTGTTTTTAAAAGCTATCATGTAACCACAGCAGATATCCTGTTCTGAGATGTGTTCCGATGATATATCAATACTTAAATGTGAATCTTGAATAAAAGCTTTGTAAACAATACCATACACACTGTTTGTTGTATTTGTTTTAATACAGTAATTGATTAATTCAATGTATTTGGTAGGTTTAGGTTTTTGTCACCTCCGTCAGAATAATATTTTGATAATATTTCATTGTGATATTTTTTATTTGTTAAGGAATTGTTGGTCACATGTGAAAGTGTAATCTGTCAGCTAACATGAGAATGGGTTTTGAAATGTTAAAAGCATATTGATTGCTGTTGAAGATAAAGTTATAACATTATATTATACAGTCCAAGATAAAAAGCACATTTTGATAAAAAAGCGAAAAGTTGGGAGGTTGAATCAAAGCATAGCTCAAGGTTTTATTTTTTCAATATTGCACCGTTTTGTCCCACTTTAATGTTTTATGTTTAAGTCGATTCATATGTTTCATTCAGGAATCTCTCCATTTTGAATCGTGACTTTCTTGCTTGAGCAATTTACATTATTACAATTTTAAAAAATCATATTGGAATATAGGCTAGAAAGGAACATATTGGAAAAGTAGGTGCAGCTAAGCAAACCCACGTTGCTGACTATTATCGAATGTATCCATGAATGCAAAATGCAAATATGAGATAATAAAGCCAAGAAACATTAGACAGTCTTTACATGCATTATGAGCTCAAAAAACAATAAGAATATTTTAATGCACAATATATAAAAGTCATATTATTCTGTCACTTGACATTCATGTTGACACGTACAGTATGATAGCAAAATGTATATTTTAACCAGATGATTTGTCTGAAAATAAACAGGCCTTCGATGATGTAGAAAGATTGGCTTTTTGATCAAAAAAGATGGAGACTTAGCAAGCAGTGCCATAGAGAGGTTGAAGATCAGAGTTTATTGTCTATAATTTTTAGAAATGATGCACAATGACAAATACTATTTCTTCTGAATATAAACATGTTCTTACATTACATTACCCCCAGCCATGATGTCTATTTTAAAGAACGATGACAGTCATAACGGTAAATACATTCCCTCAGATTGTTTTGGGAAACTCTCAAACTACATTTTATCTTGTAATGAATCTATTGTACAGAATATTAATCAGCATATTATAAATAATATTGCTTTGTAGCTGTTAAAACAGTTTCCATTTTTTGAAAAAGGCATGTTGAAATTTTGTAGCTGTCATTCTAAGCCTTTTCTAATATGGACAATTAAAAGTTTCTTCTTTTCTCTTTACTTTTCCCTTTTCTGAGGAATCCGCAGGGATAAACATACAGTATATAAATACAGCGTTGTTGGTGATATCCTGGGACAGGAATTCACAGACACACAGAAGAACACACAACTATATATGAAGAAATAAAAATGGTCCTGGAGAAAATGTTTATATGATCATGAATGTTCATGGGTTACGAGACCCGCCTCCTGGAATTGACACGTCCAACACTGGTGATGCTACTTTTGCGGGACAGAACAGGTGTCGGGGAGGTGGGCGACGTCTCATCGGGGCAGCCGTGTTGGAGAAGAATCTCAGCACACTCTTTGCTGCCGGCTTGGCGCGCCAACGTCAGTGCGGTTCTACCTTGCGGATCCTTTGACTTCACATCACTGCCATACTGTTGAGAACAATTAAGCAAAAAACAAAACAAAAATCATCAGAAATGTGCAAACAATGCAATCCTGAAAGTGCAAGAGTTAAAGGAATGATTCACCCAAAAAGAAAGTTCACTCATCCTCAGGCCATCCAAGATAAATTTGTTACCAAATCACTTGCTCACCAATGGATCCTCTGCAGTGAATGGGTGCCGTCAGAATGAGAGTCCAAACAGCTGTTAAAAACTTCACAATAATCCACAAGTAATCCACACCACTCTAGTCTATCACTTAAGATCGTGTGAAGTGAAAAGCTACATGTGTGTGAAATAAATCCATCATTAAGACGTTTTTATCTTTAAACCTTTGCTTCCATCTAAAATTCGAGTCCTCTATCCATATTATTGCTTTCTCTAGTGAAAAAGTTATCTCGTCTGAATCTGGAGTGAAATATTAACAGATGTCCAGAACAGTTCTAAACAAATATTTTGGTGGATTTTGATGTGAGAGGACTTTTTCATTGGAGGAAGCATTATTATGAATTCATATTTTAGCAGGAAGCAACGGTTTGAAGTTAAAAAGCCTTTGTTTCTGACAAACATGAGGATTTTCGCTTAACAAAACATTAATTGATGAACTGGAGCCATGTGGGTTACTTGTGGATTATTGTGATGTTTTTATCAGGACTCTCATTCTGACGGCACCCATTCACTGCAGACGATCCATTGCTGAGCAAGTGATGTCATGCTAAATTTCTCCAAATCTTTTCTTATGAAGAAACCAACGCATCTACACCTTGATGGTTTAAGGGTGAGTACATTTTCAGCCAATTTCCATTTTTGGGTGATCTATTCCTTTAACTCAAAGAAACAGGCTCAATAACTCACCCAGACCAGCAGCTGCGTCATGACTACATCGCCCAGCTGGCAGGCTGCATGTAAAGCGCTGTGCTGCTGCTGTGCTGCTCCCTCTGGCGGGACGTTGATCGCTTCCTTGGTGCTGTGTGCGAGGAGCAGCAGAAGTTTGGGAAGGTCTCTGTCGATTACTGCTTTAAGCAACGAAGTTGACATTGTGTCCTCTGAACACTGAGCCGGCAAGGGCGACACAAATGCCCGCTGTTCATATTTGGCACGGATCCATGACTCTCTCTGCTCTCTGAGACAAACACAAAGCAAAAGCCAAATTATTATCATAGTGGCTAACTGCATTAGACATTATGTCTTTACACTGTCATGATGAAGACTGCTTCATTGCAATTTGGCATTGCATTGCATTTTTATGTTTTTGGTTAATGCTGCAAAACAATCATTTCAAAATCATTATCTTAAAACAGGTTTATGCATTTAGAAGCAAATTTGTTTGAGACGTACAAAATTGTGTAAGAATTATTTTCAGATAATGTATTTTGGATATAAGTGGTTCATCTGCCACTAGGAGGTTTGTAAACTTGCTTCAAACAGAATGAACAATTTTGGGTCTTTAGGACATTTTCAATAAATTAATACTTTTATTCAACAGGAACGCATTAAATTGATCAAAAGTGACAGTAAAGAGATTTTAACATTGCAAAAGAATTCTTGTGATGTTTCTATTCAAACTTCTACTCATCAAAGAGTCCTGAAAAAAATGTACTCAGGGTTTCCACAAAAAATATTATGAATATAAGCAGCACAACTGTTAATATGTTTCCTGAGCACTGATTTCTGAAGGATCATGTGACACTGGAGACTGGAAGAATGATGTGGAACATTCAGCAATGCATCACAGGAATAAATTACATTTTAAAATATATTAAAATAGAAAATAGTTAAATTAAATTGTAATAATATTTCACAATATTGTCGTTTTTATTGTATTTCTGATCAAATAAACAGAGTCTTGGTGGGTATAGAAGAAGTATTTCAAAAACATTGAAAAGATCTTAACCCCAAACTTGCAAAATTTGCAGCATTTGTTTCTTAGTTTTTTTTTCTATTTAGTTGTGCATACTACATAATTTTTTTCTGCTCTTCTTTGTGCCTCTTTAAAACAAATATGACTGAAGCACAGTCCACAATGACATTTATTCACAGTCAAAGTCAGCTCACCTTGTTGCCTCAGGTGTCAACTTTTGGCGCCCTTGGGTGCAGGTCTCCCAAATGTTGTTGGCCATATGGTTGCCTATAGCCGTAAGCACTTTTGTGAGTTCACTGGGCCAGTCGTCCAGGTCTAGTGAACGCACACGGGACAGGTGCGTCCCCAGGTTCCGGTGTATCCCCGAACACTCGATGCAGATTAGAGCACCAAGATTAAGACTCGCCCATGTTGGATCTGCAAGGACACCGTAATGTTCTCATATACTGAACAATGACAGAGATCTCAACATACAGTATTTTATGTTGTTTACATTTCCACTACAAGACCTTATTTCAGGACAGCACTTACTTGGTGCTCCACAGTCCACACAGAGGTCGTTCCCTTTGGCATTTCGAATGGCCTGCAGGGCAACAGCTTCACTTTGGCTGTTCCTTCGAGCCTGAGAGTTGAAAAGTAAGTCCATTATTTTGTAATATTACAGGGCAAACTGTTCATATGTATAGTATATTGCTGCCTAACATGATTTATGTAGGATGAATCAGCATCCTTTTTGGTCTGGAAACAATCAAATTAACAAATTATTGCCCTTTTATTTTAGTAGAAGGAAACTGTTAAAGGAATAATTCACAATGAAATTATGCTTAAAATGTACTCAACCTTAGGTAGAAATGTAGCATTACATCAATTGCTCACCAATGGATGTGAATGGGTGCCGTCAGAATGAGAGTTCAAACAGCTGATAAAAACATCACAAAAATTCACAAGTAATCCACGCCACTCCAGTCCATCAATTAATGTCTTGTGAAGTGAAAAGCTTTGTGGTTGTAAGAAACTAAAAATTTTCTCTGGTGAAAACGTCATCTCGTCTGAATCAGGAGAGAAATAGTTCAAGGATAGTTTACAAGCGAAAACAGTGAAAAACCGTTCTAACGGACTGCAGTCGCGTGGTTTGCTTGTGGATTATTGTGATGTTTTTATCAGCTGTTTAGATTCTCATTCTGACGGCACCCATTCACTGCAGAGGATCTACTGGTGAGCAAGTGATGTAATGCTAATTTCTCCAAATATGTTCTGAAGAAGAAACAAGCTCATCTACATCTTGGATGACCTGAAGGTGAGTAAATTTTCCCTAAATTATAATTTTATGGTGAACTATTCCTTTATACAGATATACTGACCATAGGAAAAAATAAATGGATAATTTAATGGCCCTTTTGATACTTATTGCACATAAGTGCAAAAGTGTTCTCAAAAGCTTATAAAGGTTTGTGTGGTAAATGTTTAAATGATATTTCTCATATTGTCAGGCTGATAAAGATCAGATACATTTGTATTTACCTTATTTCTGCTCTCACAGTTCTGTAGACTTGCAAAGATCTGGCTTTCGATGGCCTGAACCCAGGCGTCCCTATCCTCTTGACTTTGGGCTTCGAAATGCCAGCTCTGTCCTGTGCTGGATATGATGATGAAGTCTGTGCTCTCCTCTTCTGTTTGGGGGAGAGCAACAGTCATTTACACGAGAGGAAGGGATCAATAAAAACACCCATAATGTCCTCGGCCTAATGTATCGTCTCAGTATAATTATGTGTTTGAGAGAGACAGGAACACAGACAGAAACACTCAGACCAATTTGCTGTAATCTAATGATGTGACAAGAGATGGACACATACTGCAGAAAAGACAGCGAGACAGAGTCAGCTCAGCCACTCGTTTCATACATTCACGTTACCTGTTTTGTTAATGTTTCTCAAGCTACCAAAGCTTTTTAATTTCCACATTTTGCGCTTGGCTTGCGGTGCAAGAAATTAGTCCAGGGCGGCAGAGGATAAGAGGAAAGAAAGGAAGAAAAGACAGGAAAGAAAGAAGTAAAAGAGATTGTAAAAGGACCTTAAAGGAAACAATTAATCAGGCCCACATTGGAAAAGAGAGGAAAGCAAATTCACCTTAACTATTCACCATAGTACTAATAATGATTGCTTTATCAGTGAAACTGAATCATTGTGGTGTCTGGCAATCTTTCATAAAACTGATCTCTTACCCTCAGCCTGCCCAGCCGCTGCGTCTCCTTTCAAGTTAATACTTCTGTTTCGTTTCTTCTTCTTCCTGTCGGTCATTGGAGAAGATGGGATGTGGTCCTTTCCTAAAGGAGGACTTGTAGCCCCCTCAATACCCGAGTCTGTTAAGATGATACAAAAAAGATGCCAGAAATTTCAAAACATTTCCTGCAAAAGATTTGTAACCATTCTGATGATGTCCACACCCAAAATACAATCACATTTGTATTAATTATATTGAGTATATTTAATTATAATAATAATAATACAATAGCATTTTAAAACATTTATTATTTTATTCATAAGGTATATTTCATATTTTATTTTTTTTAGCAATAAATAATATTTACAGTATCAAACATGGACATTAACATTGAATGTAACTAATAAAACTAACACTGGCATTCATGAACCTTACAAATTTAGAAAAAAAAAATAGAATGATGCACTTTTGTAAATTTCATTGAGTAAAAATGAACTGTCAATGAATAGATCTGCATATGAACCAACAACTGAATGTTGGAAATAGAGTGCTGATGAGCTACTGTCATTGTCCAATTAGTAGCATTTCTACTTTTAAAGGAATAGTTCACCCAAAAATGATAATTTTGTCATCATTTACTTACTCTCATGTCAAATCTGTATACGTTTCTTTCTTATGTTGAACACAAAAGAAGATATTTTGAAGAACCAAACAGTTGTTGGTCCCGATTGACTTCCATATTAGGGAAAGAAATACTATGCAAGTCAATGGAGACCAACTATTTGATTACCAGCTTTCTTCAAAACATCAGAAAGAAAATCATACAGGTTTGGAATGATATGAGGGTGTATAAATATTGACAAAATTTTCATTTTTTGGTGAACTATTCCTTTAAATAATTATTCTTCAACACTCATACAGAAAGAATGAGTGGAAACTATAAATACAATATTTACGTACCCACACTGAAGCCTTTATTAGACACAGATGACGGGCAACGTTTCACCTTCTGATCATTATGAAATGACAAACCAATTCTTGAAGCCTCTTCTACAGTCAGAAGATTTGCTGGAAAAAAAAAACAGAAATCATGGCATTGAGAAATCTTTCAAATTACTTTATTTGTGATCGAGTACATTTGAAAATGAGAGGAAGAGAATCATTTACATGTAGCTCCCCCTTCGGATGATTGCTTGTCTTTACCGAGTCCATTTACACCGGGCACGGGGACGAGAGTAGGGCCAGGGGACGGTCCGCCGGGAGTAACTGCACGATGAAGACGCTTTCCTGGCACCTTCACTGTAACTCGCAATAAGTCAATCTCCTTACCTTGAGCGTTCTGCAAGAACTCCTGCAATCATACATATATAGTATGAGCAATAGTTACACAATCTAGAATATGCTGCTTTTCTACAGCCAAAAATAGCACAACATAAAAGCTTTGGGGTTTTGAATTGGTTTTAGAAATACTATAATGCAAAATAATGCAAGTACCATTGATTTTTTTCAAACAAAAAAACCTAGGCCAACAAACAGAGTAATATTTGAAAACATTTTCTGGATTTTAACCATTACAACCAAATGACAAATCCACACCCAAAATATAATTATAAGCAATTATAATATAACAATATACTGCTGCTGTCAAACGATTAATCGCGATTAATCGCATCCAAAAAACGTTTTTGTTTGCATAATATGTGTGTTTTCCGTGTATATTTATTATGTATATAAAAATACACACATGTATATATTTTGAAAATATTGACATGTATTTATATTTATATTCATATAATTTATATTATAAATAAATATATTTAATATATAAAAATAACATATTTTCCTGAAATATATACATGCATGTTTGTGTATTTATAAATACATAATAAATATACACAGTACACATACGTATCTTAAGTAAACAAAAACTTTTATTTTGGATGCGATTAATCGTGTGACAGCACTAAATATAACATAAAATGATTATATTATAGAATTCTATGAATTCTGAGTATTTTCCATTTAACTTTTTAAGGCAGTTCAACTTGACAATATATAATAATATAATATAATAACATAATAATATAATAACAATTATTCAATAATTCTTTAAAAATATGAAACAATAAAATGTAATAATAAATAAATAAAATAATAAATGTACTCTACATGCAATTAATAAAGCAAAAAAAAAACCCCAGCAAAATGTGATTATAAAAACAAGCGTACAGGAAGCATTTAGTGCTCTGTAAACAGAAAACCCTATGAATTGCAAAAGAGCCTTACTCACATTTATATTTGAATGATACATAAGCATGCCGTTGTTTGACAGCGTCACATACTTCTTCTTCCACTCCTTATTTAAAGAGCGTTCACTGCGTTTCCACAAAGTCCCCTAACAAAGAAAAAGCATTCTTTTTTGTCAGAATGCAATGAGATTCAGAGATTTTAAAGTGTCTTCTACGTGTCCAAACACTTTCTGGGGCTACTGGGGCCACACAGAAGTCTTATCCTCGAGTCAATGCTGGCATCTTACACTTACCTGTTTAATAAGAATTGATCGATTGCTCATGTCACTTCTGCTATCAGAAGCTCTTTTTTCAGAGTCACTCCCGCGACGGTTCTAAAATAACAGACACGTTGAATAAAGTACAGATAACATGAAGATGAAACACATAAAGGAAGGAAACAGATGTGACTCATGAGATGAGGTGAATTTTAGAGTGACAACGAGAGTTCACATACAGAAACTAGGACTAAAGATATAGTCATGCTTCTTCTTTATTATACAGCATTTAAAGGTGAGGTGTGAAATTTCTGCACCAAAAAGAAAACAATGACTGTTTTTGAACAGGTTTCCCAGTCAACATAAAAAAATGACACACATCAGCTCTGATATATCAATTAGATTCAAGTCCAATTGTATTTTAAAATATATGTGATATAATATCAAATTTTCTGTATAGTTTCACTGGTGTTGCACAAAATCTACCTGGCAAGATTTGATTCTCTTTGTAATGAGCTCAAAGAACTAACCGCAAATAAAGATGTCCGTCGTCGGGGCAGATTTCTTTGCGAGCCCCCGTCTCCACTTGCCCCACCCCGTATGTCTTTGTGACTTATCACAGGGGTAGAAGGCAAAGAGGAGGGGTAATCACTACTCTGTCCCCCATTACTGGCCTAAAAGAGGATGATGGGATGGAGAGAAGAATGAGACAGAGGTTGGAATGGTCAATGTTGTAGACAGATGGATGGAGACAAGAAAAGTTTCACAATGTAAAAAAAGTGTAAAAATGTGCAATGCATTGGTCTGAAAATTTAATTGAATACATTTAAATATGTAATAATTTATAATTGATCTATAATAAAATATAACTGTGTAGTTTCTTGTCCAAGAAAGTTATTTTAATTATTATAAGTTATTATAATTATTTATGTAATTAAAGTTCATACCACAGTACTGACATAAAATTCAACCAAAATGTGACTAAATATCTGATTTTCTGCATAGCATATAATATTTAATGAATCAGATCAGAACATTTTGTCAGAGCAAATTTTTACACTCGGCAATATTGACAGAACAACACCATCACGGTATTTAATTAATGAAAATACTTCACAAGAATTATAATGATAAAAGTCAGTCTCACAAAGAAATGTCCAGGTCATATTTCAATAAATAAATAAATAATAAAAAATGTATATATAAATAAACAAAAATTGTACAAAAAAAAAAGTTTAATTTCATTTATTATATAAATTTAAGTGACAATTTTCTCCCCAAATTTGCAATATTGTAGTGCAAAAAAACAACAAAAAAAAAATATTTAAAAAAAGTTAATTTACTATGAGAAATAATAAATGCTTATAATTTTATTTCACAAATGTACTTTTTTTGCATTACAGTAATGATAATTAGATTATTATGACCCAGACATTTTTGACAGCTTTCATGAGATCATCCAAGCATCAGACAGACTCGTGAGGCCTGAGATACCTGTCCGGGCCCTGACACTGGAGTCGAGGCCCCTGAGTGACTCGGGGAGTTTGGGAGAGATTTACAGGAGGCCAGAAGGGCGGCTTGCTTCTTGGCAGCGACAATCTTGTGAGTCACTAAGTGGGAAACAAGATTGTCCAATCAACACTTGCATCCTGTTCAAAAGTATTGTGCTATTTTAGCCCCTATTTTGAGACGAAACTCACTTTCATTAAATACTCTGTCCACATTAAGTCCATATGTGGCACAGGTCTCAAAATAAGTGCAGCGACGCACATCTATACACAGCTGCTGGACTCTCTTGTCCTCAATCACACGTGCATTAGTGCTGCTAATCTTATCTGCAGGAAGAAAAACAAACATAGAGCGTCATACCGCTCAATATATCACCCCGAAACCAAGACAAAAGTAGCTCTTACCTTGCGTTCCAACCGCTATAATGGGGATTTCTGCTATGTTACGATGTGCGCTTAGCTCACTGTATTTCTTGTACACATCCTGGAAACTTGCTTCATTTTCCAGACTAAAAACTAGGATGACTCCATCAAGCCAGTTGCAGATCTACAATCACAAATTTAGGAATGAAAAAGAGGGAAAAAAGGAATAGCTTTTTAAGTAATAGTTCAACCAAAAATGAAAATTTGCCGAAAGTTAATCACCCTCAGATTTGGAGAAATTTTGCATTCATAATAGCCAGAAGCAATGGTTTAAAGTTAAAATGCCTTAATGATGGATTCGTTTCTTGTAAACCTGTAGCATTTTGCTTTGCAAGATGTTAATTGATGGACTGCAGTCATGTGGATTATTGGAGTTTTTATCAGCTGTTTGGACAGAGCGAGAGATTTCTCCAAATCTGTTCTGATGAAGAAACAAACTCCTCTACATCTTGGATGGTTTAAGGGTGAGTGAATTTTCGTCAAATATCTGTTTGAACTATTCCTTCAAAGCAGAATACATTACTGTTCAAACGTTTGAGGTCCGAAAAGTTCCGATTTTATTTTCAGAATTCAATACTTTTATTTAGCGATAATGCTTTAAATTGTTCAAACGTGACAGTAAAAATATTTATATTATATTGTTACAATTTAAATAATTGCTTTTCTTTTGAACTTTCTTTTCATTAAAGAATCCAGAAAAAAATTCATCAAATTTTCTGAATTTTTTTTTTTTTAAATTAAGCAGCTGTTTTCAATGTTGACAATAATAAGAAATGTTACTTGAGCAGCAAATCAGCATATTAGAATGATTTCTGAAGGATCATATGACACTGAAGCCTGGAGTAATGATGCTGAAAATTCTGATTTGGAATCACAGAAATAATTCACATTTTACAATATATTCAAATAAAAAAAGTTATTTTAACTTGTAATAGTGTTCTACAAAATTTCAGTTTTTGCTGTATTTTTTAATCAAAATCTAGCCCCAAAATATACTCTACATGAATATGTACATGCAAATGTTTCTTGCTACGCAAGCTCAATTTTATGCATAATTCAAAATGTGTCAGAAGCAATTCATAAAAAAAACATAAGAATGCAGAATTCTTATTATTTCCTATATTCGCTATTACGTAATTGCAAAAAGTCTTCTTCAGTTTCTAGTTAAACACATCTGGTTTAATGGGCCGGACAACTACTGTTAAGTATAAAAAGAGGAAGATGCAAACTTAAGCCAAATTTCTGTCTCAAGTGTACTTTGCAGAAATGAACACACCTGTGCATTTGATGGGCCAGATTCCTCTCGGATCAGCAATAAATGACTCTGTCCCTCCACCAGCACCTCTTTTTTATACCTTCCACCTTCCAAAGAAGAAAATAAGGACAAAAGCGAAAGATAAGATAACAATAACGCCCCTAAATGGTTAAAATGACAGTCCTCATAGCAGAGATGAGAAACAACGAAGTTCTCACCCTCATGTGACTCAAGTGGAAGATAACTTCCTGTGATGAATCTGTTTACCAGAGCAGATTTTCCGCTGCGAATGCTACCCAGAACCCCCTGTATGCGGCAGAAAGATAATATTCTTACTCCAAAAAAATTAAATTTATATCAGTATGACATTGTTGAGATCTCATCTGAACCTTCTGAGGACACATATGAGACAACTAGGGTCTTTTCTCATGAGAAGCATAAGCAGGATTTAAGCAAAAGACTCCATTTATCCTCTTTTAATTTTGTTGGTGTTTAGAAGAAACGTTTTGGATTTTAAAGAGATCTCATTTCAGATTTTTTTTCCCCTAGAGGCAAAGATGTATCTTTACTCAACAGTATGACAAAAAATTAAAAATAAATCTTTTTAGTGCACTTAACCAACTGAAATATTGTTTTCATAGATGTATGCCTAAAACGATTTGAAATTGTTGTTTACATGCTTAAGGAATTAAATAAATAAGTGTTTTTCTCACCAATCGCAGTTCTGGAATAGCACGAGTTAGGGTCCATTCCTGGCTATTGGTACAAGATGCTGAAAAAAAAGCAAGTCAAAGTTAACTCATAACTTCAAATTAGTGACAAAAACACCTTTCCCCCGTGCTATGACACTGCAGTGTGTTTGAGAGGATTTTAATGTGTTTTTGTGTTTTAATGTGTTGCAATGCAGTTTCTAAGTGGTTTTGGGTGGTTTCCAAAGTAAAAAAAAAAAAAAAAAAAAAAATCTGTCCCCAAGATGTATATTCTATATTTAACAGGGTGACCCCTTTTGATAAAAGTGCTTGGGTTAGTTTTACCTGCAGTCACCAAACTCTCTAAATACTAGTCATTAGCTCCGCACAACAGGAAGCAGGCTAATTCAGATTGAATTTGGATTTTTTTTCAAGCTTTCAAACACTCCTGGGAAATGTGATCATCACCAAACTTAGTCAACATTACACCAAAACACTGAAGATGGCGAAACAGACTTTTGATACCTCGAAAGGTGTTGCATTGGCATGGTATTAAACCAATGACAAAAAGAAGGTAAACAGGAAGAGTCTCATATCTAATTCAGATCAATTTGGGGTTCTATATTTGGTCATATCCTGGTCTGCATTAGAGGTGCTTAGCAAGCGCCACTAATAAAAGTACAACAGAAAAATAGATGAATGAATCATATTACAGAAAATGGAATGGGATATGTGCTGATTTATGAATATTATGTCTCAGTAGATCAGCTACCGCATTTCTGTTTTCCAAAAAAGATCTCTCATATTGATCTACGGCTTAAATCCCCTCGTTCTAACCCTTGATGTCAGTGACGTGAAACTTCAGATGACTCACTTACAGGAGGAGCGAGTTTGACATGATTTTATGATTACATGGTAATCACAACACTCACTGCGCAGCAGAATTAATGACCTTATCACGTCACGTCTCACCACGTTATTTTTCGCGACTATCAAAGTCAGTTCAGGCCTAAGGCTGCGTTCTGTTTCTTAGACCAATCTGTGTCCATTTAAACACAGATCAGGCGTTGCCCTTCTGTTGCACATTTCTATGCTGCATCGAAATGCATTTTGATTGTACCGTAGCCTCGGATGACGGTTCATCTGGAGGTGTTATAAATCTCTGATAATTCACAGGGCGTGAAGGACTGCAGGTGTATCCGTGCAGCAGCGAGCATGGAGCTCCCACACCCCTCTCCGCTTTATATTGGAAGTCTTAGCACACGCTCGCTATTTTTCACCAGCAGTTCAGACCCGGCACCCAGTGATAGACGGGCATGTCACTTCATTTTTTTTGTCTGCCTTCACAGCTGTGGGTGCATCAAGCGGTGGATGAGATGCTTTTGTTCGGTGCAATACACCGTGGACTGATTAAAGCAGCTCACGACGCACAGATGCAGGAGTTCACGGCTTACGATCTGAGTTGGCACTCATGCCGTTTGCAGTTTCCTCTCTCACGCGCCACCCACGACACAACGGAAGAGGTTTAACCCCCTCCAAATTCAGCGCAATTCTATGAGGTCATTGTACGGCAGGGCACATCAGGAGTCGAGCCAGTGCGGTTAGACAGTGCGATCCTTATGTGCCATATACTACACGCCACCCCCTCCATCTAAACGGACGCTCTATGTGTCAAATTCTAAAGCTGGTCTCTCTCGTTTTCAAAAGGACCCCTCCTCGCATACCCTCACTCCCATTCATTTCATCTGTGGCTCGCTCCCTGGCATAACACAGGCACACAACAGGCAACTCTCTCAGCAGCCCTCCCTGTTGCCATGACAACCCCACCTCTAGCCGCTGCTTCTGTTCGGAGAACACATACGTACATATTTTGTGTGCGCATGCGTTGTGTGTACAGACACATCAGACCTTTTGCTCGTAGGATGACCACACACCTCTATACTGAGTTGTGCAATTGAGCAATTACCAATTATATCTTAGCAAATGAGGTGCCTAATTATCAAATCTATATTGTCGAGAAATATAGACGTTTGAAATAAATCCTTTGTTCAACAAGCTCTGAATATAAATGAGTCGAAGGCATCTCTGTAACATTAGAAGCAAAACCGACTTACTTCGCTCGGGTGGGTTTGAAATGCATGTGGCAAAATTGAACCTTATCCATCCAGCTGCCTGTGGATTCAGATACTGCCTGCGTCTAAAACCAATGCTTCACCTCCAGTTTAGACTGATAAAATTCATGGCTGGATATGGTTTGAAATTAAAAGGCTGGTTTTGAAAGGATTGAAGCTTCCATGAAAGAATGAGATCAGAATACAGGAAGTGGGTGGTACATCAAAGATGGGATTAGGATGTTGGGCAAAATTATGATGCCTGTGGCATGGGTTTTATCAAATTTGTTTCCCATTCCAATTTTTCCAGTGCAGAAACAGAAACAGTAGGGGGTGGTTATAAAGAAAAGACTAGGATGCTTTCAGCGTCTTAAATCTACATCCCTAGGCATTAGAATTAATAAAACCAGAATTCCCCTAAATGTGTGTATAGACTTCCACATGTCAGTTTTTAAAATAAATGTGAACTTAAACAAGAAGACACTATATCAGTTGAATAAATAATAAAAAGTGTAATCAGTCCTCATGTCATTCCAAACCTGTATGACTTTCTTTCTTCCTTGGAATACAAAAAAATGTTTTTAAAAATGCATTTTTTCCAGACAATAAAATTCCGTGGGGTTGAATATTGTTTTAAACTCTTTCACTGCATGGATAAAAACACTTAAAAAAAAAATCTCCTTTTGTGTTCCACAGAAGAAATAAAGTAATTTGGGTTTAGAATGGCACCATTTTGAGGTGAACAATCCCTTTAATGTAATTGTAGTATTTTGAAAACTTGTAGATGCATTGCAGACGTTCATATACAAGGAAGCCCTCATTAACAAAATGTGAAACAATCCTACTTCTAATTATCTGAGTGTTTGAGTTGTGTATGGATGAGTAAGTCATGTACTCCTACCTTCTTCCTCACTGGATTCCCTCTGAATGGTGCTATAGACCGGGGTCACAATGGTTGCACTGGTTGCAACTGGAGTGCTCTTGGTAAAAATGCCACTAATAAATCTTAGCATCTTGCGGTCACGTGCTGAAGCCCCCTGGGACTGAGCTGTTCTAAAGTCTGCTACCATTTGACCACCTTTACACTTCAGGAGGTCCTCGGACAGACAGTTCAGGTCACTGTTGTCCAAGGTACGACTCTTTCCTTTGCGTTGAGGCTTGGTAATCAAGGCGACAGGGGTCGGAAGAGATGTAGATCCTGCCTTTAATCTCTCAGCTCGAGGGCTTTGGGTTCGCATGGCTATGATGTCCCCTTCAGTGGGCCTCTTCATTCCAACACCCCCTTTGAGGTCTTCATCGCAAGGTTTCACTTCGCTTACAGCCCACGATGCCCGAAAAGATCCAGGAGTCGGGCTGGTTGGGGACTGGATCCTGGTCCGACTGTCCTTACGGTCAAGGCTCTTGGAGGAGGCATGGATGCTCTCTCTGGACTCCTTGAATTCACGGCCACCGCCATGAGCTTTAAGGAGCGACACGGGCCGCTGGGTCGCACGGACTGGGATGTCACCAAGATGCCTGGCTACATCCCGGGGGAAAGAGGTTTGAGGCATTCCAATGGACTCTCTGGCTCTTCCATTCTCCGTGGAGGGTGAGATCATTGATTTTTGGGGATGAACACCATCTGCAAAAAGTGCCTTGTCCTCCCTTGGGCTTTGGAGTATTTCCTGTTCCACTGAGAATTTGACAGATTCTCCAGCTTCCAGCTCAACAGCCTCACCCATTTTCTGTCGTTCCTGGCCCTCATTATTGGATCCAGCGTGCTTGAGATATTTCGCTCCATCAGAATCGTACACTGCTTCCCCCACAGCTGGCCTGGACCTCTCCAACTCATTCTCCTCAGTGGTTTCTACCTTCACCAGCGTGAGGGAGATAAGGTAGGTAGTTTTTGACTGTGACGTCCCGGCTCGGTTCATGTGGTCCAGAATTTCTCAACAGACCAAGGACAGAAAATAAATTCAAAGAGTCAAATAATCTTCTCCTTTGCTTGTTCAATGTCTTCCACAGCAGAAAGAAATCACAGAATAAGACAATTCAGGCAAGTATGTCAAAAAGAAGTGAACCGTGACCTCATTCCCTAGAGTGGGAAAAAAATTAGCTAATATCCTTTGTGCTCTTTCACAGCTTCATGTTTCTTCCCAGACTTCATCCTATTCATTTTGCTGTCCTCTCACACCTATTTTAAGCATGCAGACATGTGCCCACCTCTCCACACCTGCATGAAAAGCATGCTCCCGATTCCATTGACTACATTCAACAAGAGGCAGATTTGAAGGCAAAAATGACAATGCACGAGATAGAAACAGGATCGAAAATTCCTTCAAGGATGACAAAAAGTAAAATTACATCTGGGAGACATGCAGAACTGATAACCTCAGATCAAGGCACATCATTTCACCAACCTGCTCCACGGTGTGCGCAGGAGACGCTGACAGACTGAAGAGTCAAACTGGGGAGTCAGTCTACATGCCACATGTATCGGTGCAAATGGTCACGGCAAGTCCACAGAGAGAGATCCCAGTGTCCCCACACAGAGTCTATCCATCACGCCTTCGGTGATCGGTGCGTCAAGCAGTCGGGGATGTCAATAAAGCAGACATGCAAGACAATCATGCTTCGTTCTAGAGAGGAAGCTGCATCTCACGCCAAAGGTTTAGACGAGTCACGCATCATGAACAAGGGTCCCTCAGATCTCTCCAGTGGAAGGTCTTCTTCAAACCCACGCAGAACGGCACCGTGCAGGAATACCCTGCTCTCTCCATCTCCTGCTTCTCTCTCTCTCTCTCTCTCTCTCTCTCTCTGCCCTTGTCACCAGCCAGACAGCTCCCAGCCCCTGCTTTCCACAGCCTGCTACCCCCTCCTCTCGCTCTCCCTCCCTCCCTCCCTTGTCTTCTCCCTCTCTTTTCTCTCACTCGCACACTCTCTCCTGCTTAAAAAGCGAGAATCAGTGATGTGTTGAGGAATAAAGACAGACTGTAAAGCATTGAAGGTTCTGACAGGGAAAGAGGGTCAACCGCACAAGAAAAACACAAATATGTGGTTACATGTAAAACTAATCGAGACTGACACATCAATCAAGCAAATTTTGCACCAGTGCCGTATCAGGCAGCAATGTGCCACATATCACAGTCACAGTCAGTACAGTGATTCAGGAGCTGCCGTGTCCCCCCACCTTTTCTTTTCTAGACACTGAGCTTGCTTGTTACCAAGGTATTCCGAGGCTAAACTCCTCCTCCTTCATGCACTGATTCCATCTAGTCTCTGGCTCCCATTCTCTATCTCCATATCTTACCCCCTACTCTGTGCACTCACTGTCCTTGCCAAGGTGTGTATGAATGATTAGGTGATTGTGTGAGGGCATGCAATATTATTGACAAATTTATCGACTGATCTGTTTGTCAAGTGGGCTTGATTAAATTGTACATCGAGTAAATACTACACTTGAATTGATTCAATACACTCTCAGAAAAAAAGGTACAAAAGCTGTCTCTGGTGCAGAACCCTTTCAAAAGGTACTATGTACCTTTTAGACACTAATATGTACACCTTAGATACTAATATGTACCCTTAAGATACTAATATGAACCCGTTAGGGTACAAAGGTGTACCTTTTGAAATATCGCCTCAGTAACAGCTAGCAGGGATGAGAGTACAAAAAAAAAAAAAAAAAAATTGCTGTCCCATGCTAGACTATTTGGAAGTCTAGAGAAAAAAAAATACATCACCCCATTGAATTTATATATATATATATATATATATATATATATATATATATATATATATATATATATATTTATATGAAAAGTTTATTTGCAAAAACAGATAATTCAATTTTTTTTTAAATTTCTAAAATCTTGCTTTTTATTATGCTATCATGTTTCATGTTTTTATTGTGTTAGTTAGCTAGTATTTAGTAATTTTGTACCTAATCAAAATAACCCAAATGCATATATATATATATATATATATATATATATATATTTATACTGTATATATTTCTAAGAAATAATCATGTAGAGGAAGGAGTTGCCTTTTTATTGGCAGTCGTACTGAGTTTACAAATCAATAATATGAGCTATTGATTGCTATCAATCATGAAGACAGGTGTCATATAGAACACAATTCAACTGAACATTTAGGAAGAGGGCATTCAGTTATTTGTTTGAATGTCTCTCATTTTCTTTTCTTTTTATCGATTTGCTTCTTTATTGATTAGTGGATTAGTTACTATTACTATTGCTCATAGATCAGGTTATTTCAACAAACTCTTAAAGGGACAGTTCACCCAAAATTCCCCACTAAGATGTTTTTCAAAATATCTGATTTGTAATCTCTGTTTTGGAGATCTAGCACTCATAAATATATTTTCCCCTTTCTCTTTCTTCCCTAGTTCGCTGTCACTCTGCCTGTCTCCCACTCTCTTGGCTCCCTGCAGTAAGCAGCATTTAAATGTATCAGTCCTATTCTCAAATCCCTATGCTCAGAAGCCAACAGCAATGACTTCCCCTTCACAGTTTCCTTCACTTTTATTTTATTCCCATCAAGCATAATTTGAATCATCATATGACTATGTGGGCTACATAAATCATATTCAAAGAGCATCCACTTGTTTTTTTACTATTTGATCTGGTCTGTTCTGCAACTTTGTTTCCAGACATCATTAGTAATGCTGGTTACTGCAAGTGACCAAATGGAAAACAATAAAATGGGTTAAAAATCTAGGGACTATATGATAGAATTAATATCATAAGCAACCAGAATACCTCAGAGACCACCCAGAATATCTTAACATCACTGTGGCAAGCTTTACATACTGTATACAGTAATTACTGAAAATATCTCTTCTTAATTTTAGCTGTTTTACAGAAAAATAAAGTGTGAGTTATGCTTATAAAGTCTTCATATTGAGCTAAATTCTTAAAAACTAAAGGTGCTTGCCATAGAAGAACCTTTTTGTCTAAATGGTTCCCTAAAGATGGTTTATGGTTCCATTTTTGTTTCACAAAAGGTTCTTTGTGGTGAAAGAAGGTTCTTCAGATTATAAAAAGGTTCTTTCTTTAAAGAACCTTTGACTGAATGGTTTTTTGAGGAACCAAAAATAGTTCTTCGATGGCATCGCTTGAAGAACCTTTTGAAGCACCTTTATTTTTAAGAGTGTAGTGTGACGGATGCATAAAACGCTTACAAGAGGAAGTGCAAGGAGGAAGTAAATTATAAGGAGTATCAACAAACACTATATTAAAGATGCATTAGTGAGTGACACTATATGTTCTGACGCACGTCAATGCTTACAGCTAACACAGTATATAAATGCTTATAAATGTATAAAAGTTCATAACTGAACTTTATGTCCTGCTCGATGGATGCCAGATTAAATCAAATCAGACAACAAATCCCCCCCCACAAAAAGTAGTGTAATCTTATGGAAACTAAAAATAATTAGGTCAGATACTAAGTGTAAGAGTAGCACTCAATAGACAGGTGGTGCCTGAGATGGAGAGGATGTGGCTTTCGTGGGCAGCAAGAGAACGTCAGACAGGAAATGGACCAGCACTTCGTGTTCAAAAGCTTGCCAGCATGACGACGTCTCTAAGATCGTGCTAATGTTTCAACCTGGACCTCTTTAAATTAACATCCACGATTCTGATTCTACATCCGGACTGTAGTAACAGTTCATCCTCACAGTCTAATGGAGGAGCATGTGCATTTGGTGACGTCTGCTAATTCAATTTAACATGACTTAAAACATTTATGTTCCTTTTTGTCTGTCTGCCTTCTCTAAAATATACATTTGGGACATTTTATAATATGACATTATTACAAAGCTCAAGATAACGAATATAATATTGCAAAAATGGAACAATCAATAGCAGTCAAAAGCCTAATTCCTCACAAATGTGCATTTTAACTTACACAAGGAGCTTATTAGTAAACTTGTTTTCTTCTGAGGATGATCTAGATATGAAATATTATCAGAATCTGGCTCCAACATAGAGTTAAACTCAAACAGCATGCAAGTCAGTCTTAGACCCCTAAAGACCCTAAAGTCAACATCACACCTTGCAAAACGATATACGGGAATCTATCAGCAAGTGGGGACAAAATAAACAATTTCATGACAGCCTCACCTTGAATGCTGTGGAGGAAAACCTTTAGTCCTGTCCTGAGCTGCTGGTCCTCAACCCTCTCCAACTGTTTGAGAAATTTGTTTATGGTGTTTTGCAAGCTTACGTGTCTTCTCACCTCAGCTCTAATTGCAGTCGAGTTTGTAACTTTATTTGTGCTATTCATATTTAGACCAATGTGACTGCTCAAAATGCATGGAGTTTCTCCTGTAACCCATCAGCGTTTCCTGCCCGTTCTTTCATGTCAATGTCACGTACAGAAGCAGAAAGCTGTTCAGACTCTAGGTATGCAGCTCAGAGCAGTAGTTTTGCTTGCATGAATTTCCTCTCTCGCTCTTTCTTTCTGAATTCACTTCCTGATTTTAAAAAGTGTCACCATCTCATAGGCTGCTTTCTCTCGCAAACAGGATTTTGTGGTAAATTCGAGGCAACCGTTACAAAAAATAATAAAGACTTTGGTTTCAAACTGCAAAAAGGTTACAAGAAGACATACTCACGTTTATTTTCAGATTTAGAGCTGCAATGGTAAAACCTCAGAACTGATATGGGGAAAAAACTAAACATATTACGATACCACTGATGGGTTTGTCAGACAAGGGTATTTTTCATAAAGGTTATGTCAGGGCAGATTGTTTTCATGTTCTATATTTTTAATTATGTAATAATCAATTAATAGTTCGATTTTTTTCCATTTTTTATATTTCATATAATAAGCTATTTAATAGTATGTTCCTATTATGACCACTTATTATGATTATACTATAAGGTAAATTGGGGTTAATTGTCACATGCTGTTTGTCATTGAAATGTGTATTTTTTTGGCATTATTGTCACATTAATATCTGGGACAATATAAGTGTTACAAGTTTTATCATTATTACTTAAAAAAATGACTTAATTTAATATTTATAATATCTGTAATTGGCTTAAATTATGCTTTGAATTTTATATTTCATATAATATGCTATAATAATGGGTTACCATTTTGACAACTTATACCTATACAGGATGTATTCTTATTCTATCCTATACAGTGTCAACATTTTGTATTAAAAATTGTGCCTATACATAAACTGACATTCAGAAATAAACCTATCCTGAGAAATAGTAACTGGACTGAAATGTGTGACTATTAGCCTCAGCCTACCCTACACACGTCCATAAAACATAAAGTAATAATTGGCATTTATGGGAATTTCTCGCATGAGATGTAAAAACGTACCTAAATATACATTTTATAGTGTCTTCAGGGATTCATAGTGTCTGAATCAGAATGTGGGCCTGTCTTTATCATCAGTCCTCAATGCAGCATCTTGTGTCTCAGGCGCTCGTGACGGCAGAGGGCGGGGCTGAAATGTGACGTGATTTGTTGCTACTCTGTTCAGCCAATGATGTTTAAGCAGCACACAAGCGTCACTTCAACGCTGGTTTAAATATCAGTCAAGGAGCGAAGGCTCACTGTTTATCAGATCCCTCTTATTGTTATCTCAATGAACACATAGTAATATGGCGATGCATTAAAAACAAATTCACGTTATGCATTAAAATGATCACTTTTTGTGCTATAAAATACTTGCCTTCTCTTTCATGAAGCATGCATGTTTGCGGACAGGTGGGGAGATTTACTGTGAAACCGTCCCTGATTATGTGATTAAGATGCTTAAGGTTTTTAATAAAATGAGTATGATGGCTTCTGCGGACTACATTATGATAATGCGCGTGCGCTACTTGGTGGCAGCGTTTGCTTTCGCGAGAGGACAAGGAACGATCATTTTGTGATGGAAATAATAATTTAATGCATGTTATTATATTTTATGTTGATTAAATTATGTTTTATATTAATTTTAAACAATTCCTTTATTTTAAGATAAGATATTAAGATAAGAAAGCGCCTGTGTTTTCCCCCTTGAATATGGATTTTTATTTATTTATTATTATTATTATTTTATTATTATTGCTTAAACATACAAAAAAAACAATTAACAACAGTCAGAAAATTCTTAATACAATTCAAAAAAGTCCAAATAGCAGCATAACAAAAAATACAGATACACAAAATAAACATAACATGAAAAACAAGAAAGATAAAAACAAATAACGTCATCACGTAGTCCCTTGACATTCCGGCGTACATCATTTCGAAACGTTTCTGTATATAGGAACACATTTCTGTTTATTATGTTTTATTTCAGTTTTAATAATGGTAATTCCATGTGTATTAGTTCAGTTTGTTGCAGCCGTGATTCAGCTATTGAAATATAGTTATTTAGAACCAAAATATAATTTACATTGGCATTAAACAATGAAAATTGTCACTCCAGGGCCAGTTGCATAAACTTGTAAATGTAAACTTGTTAACCTCTATGTTAAGACAGTGTCTTTAAGAACTAGTCAGTTAGCTAGGAATAATCAGTTTTATTTTTAGACTAATCTAATTTTTTTTTTAAATGTTGAGTATTCTTAAAGAAAAAAAAATTAGATGACTAACTTTTAAAGACTAGAGTACATTTTTTATGCAACCTGCCCCGAACGATTCAGTTTAGACTGTTCGGTTGATTCATAGAAAGGATTCGACTCAAATGAACGATTCGTTCATGAATCGGATATCGCCGCTGCTCAGTGCTGCTCACTACAAGAGAAGAAGAACAGCTTGTAGCATTCACAGCAGCGAAAACAACATCTGTAGCACATCCTTTTATCTCACCGGTAAATGCCTGAAGAATCAACATGGTTTGTGGAGGATTTACCTGCTCGAAAAACGCCCTCTGTTCGCTAAATGTAGTTTATATGGTGAGTCGCACATACATGAATATTTAGCTCAGCTAGCCCGTTAGCAACGGCTAATCCGGTATAGCTTTAGTTCACTTTATCTCACAATTTGTACTGAATTTAAGGCGTGTTATGAATATTTGACCGTATTTATATTTAATATAAAGGTGTCTGTTGTTAGGTCATAGGTCTTTGTTTCTAGCTATCAGTAGAAGAATCAGCTAGCTGCTTATCTTCATAGGCGGTACTAGTTAAACAAAACCTTCTAGTTTTATTTTCATTAAGGAATAAAAAGAAGTGTTAATATTAAGATTTTTTAGATTGTTCTGAATGATGTTTCGCCATCCAGTGTTTGTGTAATCTGTTTTCATTTACTCGTCTTCTCTAGGAACAAGTGTATTTCTTAATTACGCAAATACATATGTATTTGTGTCTATTTCACTATTGATTACCCTGGAAGGTTTTTGTTTGGCAGCTTTATGTATGTATATGTCAACTCAAATGGCATGCTTGCTTAATATGATACATACAGAACTGAGTCACTGATCATACTTCCATTATGCCTCTGAATCACACGAGTGATGACATTACTGGGTTAAAAATCATGGTGTCACACTATAAACGACTTTGCACTCAGACAGAGCTGTAAATGAGAAGGTGTGTTGCCAAATGACTTTGGGCGGTGTAGTCTAGTGGTTAAAGATCTGTGCTAGTAACCCAAAGGCTAACACCCTTAAAGGTCAAGATGTATCCATATGGACTGCTATTTTTATGAGTGTACTGTGGAATCATTGATTAAATGTGGATTTTAAATGGAAAAGTCAGGGTTATAACCACTTGGACCACTCTGTGGTGTGTTTGGTTTTTGTTTTGGTTCACAATGTTCTCATAACTCTGTAATCATACCCGTCATGCTGGCATTTAAGGGAGGAACTGTGTGCACATTGTTCTGTCGGCTTTTGGTTTGACCTGTGATATGCTCCCCATAACAGTAATGCTGTTCGGTAAGGTTATGTTGAGACACATGTTGCTCTCTGGACTTAAAATCTTTATCCTGCTGCCCTTTGCTTTGAGTTATATAGATTCCAGACAAACCTTTAAACTGTAGATTGACCCTAGTCACAGCTTAGTTTATAGAAATTATGTGTAATACACATTTTTGAAGTGTAATAGCATGTGAGCTGTGCTTGATGTCTCCGTTACAGTAGTTGTAATGAGTCTAAACGAAATGTAATGTAGTCATCTTTAGATGCTGCCAAATAATTCCCATGGTTTTAACAACTGTAGACTTCACCTATTTACTTATTGTGAATGATTCATCAGTTCATCTCGTTTTTTTTCAAGTCCTTCTCTCCAACTACATGGTCATATGGAGGCCATGCCCAGTAAGCCACTGTTGGTAGTTGTAACTACACCATCTGGGGATAAAAGGCATCTTTTTCCATTAATGGCCATTCATAATTTGCCATTTCAAAAGGATATTTGCAAGCAACAAAAGAATCGTAACTTATTTTGAGATTTGTTTTGCCAGTGTATGTCTTTTTTTTTTTATTCAATTTAATTTAGTTTGGTTTGATTTTACTTTTGTTTTATTTATTGTTTTTTTCAGTCTTTGTTTTGATTGATTTTATTATTTTTTGTTTTATTTTATTACTTTTTCCAGTCAAATTGTATTTTATTTTGATTTGTTTTGTTTGGTTAGCATTTACCCTTTAGTTTGTTTTATTTATTTATTATTTTAGTCAATTCTATGGATAAACTGGAAGTAAAAAAAAAAAATTAAAAAATATATTTAAAATGAAAGTTTATTGTACCCATGCCAGTATAGTGTTTTCATTGGATTGGATTTGATTTGATTTTTCATGATTTGAATCAACCTAAAAATAAAATTATGTCCCTACCTATTTTTTTTTTCCTTTAAGTATCTTGTTTAACTTGGAAATATGTCACATTAAGGAAGTAAAATGGGTTGTGAATGCCATTTCATGTTGACTTTTAGCACAATATAGCGTTTTCATACAATCTTATGTATTGTAAGGTTGACACATTTCTGATTGGCCTGTTTTTCGTCCTCAGCTGGTGGGTCTCCTGTTGATTATCGTAGCAGCATGGGGGAAAGGCTTTGGCATTGTCTCCAGCATCCACATCATCGGTGGCGTGATTGCCGTGGGCTTCTTTCTGCTGCTGATCGCCATTGTGGGGCTCATTGGAGCCGTCCATCATCACCAAGTCATGCTTTTCTTTGTATCCTTTAGAAGCCTTTGTACTGCCTGTTTTTTTTATAGTTCAATGCCCATAAAATGGCAAGTCTAAATTCTCCCATCTGAATGTTGTGTATTCCTTGACCACAGATGCTTTTCCACAGTACATGGTCATTCTCTTCATTGTGTTCCTCTTCCAGTTTGGAGTTTCCTGTTCTTGTCTGGCAATGAACCAGGGTCAACAGGTAATCCTAATTAACTTTTTTTCAAAGCACTCTTGTTGTTGCACAATTGTTTGAGTGTGATATTTGTCTTGTCACATTACCAAAACAGGAGACGCTGATGGGCTCATCTTGGAGAATAATGAGTAACGTGACAAGAATCAGCCTTGAGAGCAAGCTGGACTGCTGTGGCCTGTTCAACAATACGCAGAACCAGGCAGTGTTTGTGTCTGACTTTTTCCTCTGTGAATCTGTAAGAATACATCCTTGTGTTCCATTTTTGATTTACTTTGGCTGTTTGACACATTATTGAACAGATAAAGTAGTTATGAATGAATGGAGCACTTGTATCTGATGATAACATGTAGTGGTGGATGCGGAGTTAAATGTGAAAAATGAGAGATGAACACCTGGGATATTTTCTTTTCCTGCAGCAATGTTTACAAAAGAACTCTTGCCTCACTTGTGGTGAAAAGATGCTTCAACATTCATCAGAAGCTTTGAAGATCCTTGGAGGAGTCGGCCTCTTTTTCAGCTTTACAGAGGTTAGTTCAGATCACACATGTGAACAGCAGAACAAAGTGGTGGTAACTAGTGGGAAATCTGGACTTCTTTTGTGGCCTGACTTTGCAAGCTGAGGGCTTGTCAGTTAGAGAATCTTGGTTGGAATTAGGGGTGTGCGATATGACGATTTTTGATCGTGGACGATAAAAATGTCTCCACGATCTGCTTTTGAAGAAATATCGTAGTATCGCGCTACCGCGCACATTGTCAAATACAGTTCTGGCGCCGCCGTCTCTATGTACTGTACAACACGACATACAGCAGTAGAGTTACTCAGACAGGACACTGCACTTATTCGCGATCGCAAAAGTACATTATTTGCACACAAGCCTTGCTGGTTAAATGTTTAATTCGCGCGCTGGTCTGACGTGCGCTTGTTCTGAGCACATACACCTGAAGCACGCACTAAAACGCCTGTCTAACAGCGCCTGATTACTCAACTAAGTTATATTTTGCGCTAATACTGTCAAAACACACAAGGTTTACATACAGACTGAGTTGGTTATCTCTAAAATGAAAGTAAATAGTTAAGAGAGAAACGGATGCGTGCCTGTACTGTATATTAGATGCGTGCAGCTCTTAAAGGGACAGGACACTAAACGTGCTGTCGACTGTCATTAAAGGGATAGTTCACCCTAAAATTTAATTTCTGTCATTATTTACTCAGTGGAAAACCAAACAGTTGCTGGTCTACATTGACTTTGATAGTAGGAAAGAAAAATCCTATGGAAGTCACTGAGGACCAGCAACTGTTTGGTTTTCCACCTTCTTCAAAATATCATTTATAAATGTTCAGCAGAAGAAAGAAACTCATTCCGGTTTAAAACAACTTTTGAGTAAATGATGATATAAAAATACAACATTATGACAGAATTGACAGACAGATGACAGAATATTAATTTGTGGGGGAACTATTCATTTAACGTTAACAAAACAACAAAACGCAAAGAGAAAAATCACTCACTATTCTTGACTGAAAAACTTTAATACAGGTGCTTTAGGAATCAGTCTATATAGTGTTTTATTTTTATATTTGTTCATTCAATTTCATTGAATGCTCTGCTAAATACACCTATTGTACCTGGAAATAAAGCACTGTTTGTTTTATTTGTATATTATGTGTATTTGTAATGTGTATCTTTGTTCTTATTTTTTAATAAGAAAAATAAAATAATGACAAAGATTTTTTATCTTCACCCACTTTGGCCTAAATATCTGCCATGCATCTTTGTCTTTCTAGTTTGGCTGTAATGCTCAGACAACTTGTAAAACCAAAATAATAAAACTAACAAAGAATCGTGATAAAAATCGTGAATCGTGATATTTCTATAAAAAATCGTGATATGATATTTTTCCCATATCGCCCACCCCTAGTTGGAATAAATTGTTATGATTTGTAATGAAGAATGTGACCTACTACATTTCCCAACATTAGGAGTATGAAATACATATAAAGTTTTAGATCCACATTTAGAGCTCCTTTCCATCCTTTACTCTTCATTTAGTTGCATGAGATAAAAAAAAATTAAGTGTAAAAGAGTAAAATAATGTTTCATTTTAAAACAGTTCTTTATGTAAAATCTGATTGCATTAACCACATTCAAAGTTGTTGTAAAATATACAGACATTAGACTGTACATTAGTTTAATTGTACATTGAGTCAACTTCTTCGGTAATTAATTGTGTTGTTATTATTGGATTTATTAATATATTGAATTAGCTTTTATTTTTATATTTTCAGTTGTATTTTAATTTGTTTACGTTTTCGTAATTTTGTTATGTGCTTTTGTATTTTTTATTTATCTTTATTTTTTATTTTAGTCATTTTAGTACTTAGAGTTAGTTCACCCAAAAATGAAAATTAGCCCATGTTTTACTCGCCCTCAAAGCATCCTAGGTGTATATGACTTTCTTCTTTTAGACGAATCCAGTCAGAGGTTTGTTAAAAATTATCCTAGCCCCTTCAAGCTTTACAATGGGGGTAAGTGGGTGCTTTTTGTCAACTGTCCAGAAGACATGAAATAAAGTGCGCGTATCCGTAATAAAATGTGCCTCACACGGCTCCGGGGGGTGAATAAAGGCTTCCTGTAGCGAATTTTCATATTTGGGTGAACTAACCCTTTAAACTTATTTTAGTTTTAATTTTTTACTTTACCTTTGTTTTAATTAAAAAAAGTTTTTATTAATTTAACAGAATACATTTATTTATTTAGAATGTAATATTACAATATATTATTTTTATCATAGGAAAATGTTTATTTAATATTGAACATTGATCGCTTATTGCTTATATAAATAAGTCACATTCAGCCATGCATTGAAGTGTTAATTTGCCTAAAATGATGCAGTTACTTTAGCACATGAACTTGCATGACTTTTTGCTTTTTATAGTTATTATTCTCAGGGGTGCACATACGTTTTTCAGCCTGGGTTTCATAAGAGCACCTGGAGAATTGGTTTGGTCCTCACACTGCACATAATGTGAACCATTAAATGTAATTCTAAAAAATAAATGAATAATAGTGGTAATAATATTATTGCACTTTTAGTTTTTTTTAAATAAAATAATAAAGTTTGATAATTCTATAATATTTTAAAATAAAAGGGAGTATTAAATAAAAATACAATTATTTTATAGTAAACTTAAAAATAAAGTGCTAATATACAGTGGGGCAAATAAGTATTTGATACTCTGCAGATTTTTCAAGTTTTCCCACTTACAAAGAATGGAGAGATCTGTAATTAGCATCGTAGGTACACCTCAACTGTGAGAGACAGAATATTTAAAAAAATCAAGAATATCACACTGTATGATTTTTGAATAATTCATTTACATTTTATTGCATGAAATAAGTATTTGATCACCTACCAACCAGCAAGAATTCTGGTTCTCACAGATCTGTTAGTTTGTATTTAAGAAGCCCTCCTATCCTCCACTCATTACCTGTGTTAATTGCACCTGTTTGAACTCGTTACCTGTATAAAAGACACCTGTTCACACACTCAATCAATCAGACTCCAAGTCTCCACTGTGGGCAAGACCAAAGAGCTGTCTAAGGACACTAGGGACAAAATTGTAGACCTGCACAAGGCTGGGATGGGCTACAGGATAATAGTCAAACAGCTTGGTGAGAAGGCAACAACTGTTGGCGCAATTATTAGAAAATGGAAGAAATTCAAGATGACTGTCAATCTCTCTCGGACTGGGGTTCCATGCAAGATCTCGCCTCGTGGAGTATCAGTGATCCTGAGAAAGGTGAGGGATCAGACTAGAACTACACGGGAGGACCTGGTCAATGACCTGAAGAGAGCTGGGACCACATTCTCAACGGTTACCATTAGTAAGACACTACACCGTCATGGATTAAAATCCTGCAGCGCGCACAAGGTCCCTCTGCTCAAGCCAGCACATGTCCATGCCCGTCTGAAGTTTGCCAAAGACCATCTGGATGATCCAGAGGAGGCATGGGAGAAGGTCATGTGGTCAGATTAGACCAAAATAGAACTTTTTGGTATAAACTCCACTCGCCGTGTTTGGAGGAAGAAGAATGAGGACAATCCCAAGAACACCGTCCCAACCGTGAAGAATGGGGGTGGAAACATCATGCTTCGGGGGTGCTTTTCTGCAAAGGGGACAGGACGACTGCACCGTATTGAGGGGAGGATGGATGGGGCCATGTATCGGGAGATTTTGGGCAACAACCTCCTTCCCTGAGTAAGAGCATTGAAGATGGGTCGTGGCTAGGTCTTCCAGCATGACAATGACCCCAAACACACAGCAAGGGCAACTAAGGAGTGGCTCCCTAAGAAGCATTTCAAGGTCCTGGAGTGGCCTAGCCAGTCTCCAGACCTGAACCCAATAGAAAATCTATGGAGGGAGCTGAAACTCCATGTTGCCCAGCGACAGCCCCAAAACCTGAAAGATCTGGAGAAGACCTGTATGGAGGAGTGGGCCAAAATCCCTGCTGCAGTGTGTGCAAACCTGGTCAAGAAGCTAGATTTTATATTGATGGGTTGCCGGCAAGTAAGTTTATGCGCTGCCGGGTTTAGCGCTGCCGATTGAAAAGCGTCAATGAATGAAATGCCACGGTTTTGCATTGTACTTTGAAAACATCAGTGGATAGCCTAGATTTATGATTTCAGTTCGAATACAAATCTTATACAGTATTACAGTTTTTCGATTTAAAATGGTAATTGTGCATTAACAGCTGTCAACCATGTTTAGTATGCAAATGAGCAGTCACAGCCCATTTTTTATTGTGGTCGAGCATGCGCACCTGCTTACCACTTATGTGCACCCCTGATTATACTCCAGTATTGTGCTTCTAATCAATATTTCTGTCCTTTGTCTCAGATCTTAGGAGTTTGGCTGGCCATGCGCTACAGGAACCAAAAGGACCCAAGAGCGAACCCCAGTGCATTCTTATAGTCTCTCAGACCGTCTGTCCTAAACTACATTTAGTGTAGTCCAGCTATTCCAGTTCCCTTTTGCACAGGTAGAGTGGAGCGCACCAAGAGACATTTAAAGCATTAAATGCAGAACACAACCACTGATCCCCACAACAAACTCACATCTTCACACCCGGTTCAGAACACACTAGATACAAACACATCTATTTTGATGATAGATCTGACCCATTTTCTACGCAAGGTCTGCAGAGGGCTAATTTGAACCTGCAGGAGGAGGTATCATGTATGATAGGATGCTCGTTCTGGCACTTCCCCCATCCTTGATGTGAGAAACTCTTCCTGTTTTCTGTATGCAAACCGAAAATCTGCAATGTAAAGCCATCGACGTCTGCATGTTCAGAGCCTCATAGTTTCTTGTGACACAGTCAGCTCACTTATATACACATAACCAGGTATGTAGTGGCGAAATGGTCCCTGTAGTTTCAGTGTAACGGAAAGTTAACCCACATAAACTATTTTAATGTTTAGTATCAGTTAGTCAAGGTGAAACTATGTCACGTATCTTCCAGGAAAATCACATCCAGGTCCGCTTTGAATGAGTGCAGGCCTAAAAAAACCACCTGTGTTTTGTGCAATGCTATATGAAGTCCGTCTCAATGAGGTGACCAGTCCAGCCTATGGGATATTAGTTCAGGAATTAGACGTAGAATGTGAATATTTAAAAACACTTGTGTAACTGAGCCATGTGAATGGGAGGATTTCCCCTGCCGATGGACTGCTGCCCTCCAGTTGTACATAGTCTTTACCGTGACAGGGTCCACGTTCAGCGATTTACAGATTCTTTTCCATCCTTATTTAAACCACAGAGATCCTCCCGCCTCAGCCGGGTCTCGCTATTCTCACTGGACTTTGAAGCTTAGTATTACTCATGGATTTAGTGTTTTAATATCTTATGATTTCTTTTTTTGTGGATGTTTGTGTTGAAATAATCTCGGCGTGCCATTTACTCAATTATCTGTCGGCTTGGTTTAAGCCACGTACTCATGCACTAACTTGCAGTTTTTATTATTTGCAATCATGTATCGCTTCTTTCCAGCTATTCTTAAAAAGTACTAATCGCATCAGGTCCATAATTTTAGCACTGAATTCTGTGCCATTTCAGATAAGTCCTTCTTATTTTGTGTTTTGCCAAACCTCTCTCTGTTTTATTTGTCATTGCGTTTATATTTTTTTCCTGTTTTGTGCTAATAGTGGAACATACTGGCTAATACTCACAGTCTTAACTGCTTTAGTTTCTGCCCCACATGATTGAGAAAATGGGAACACTGAACCATCTCTTTGTACTGCTTAAATGTGTTCTGCTTCACTTGGTCATGGTATTATGAGTGTGTTTCACTGATCGATTTTGAAGAGGTGAAATCAATGTCTGTGCTATAGTAGTTATTTATTGCCGTTGTGAGAAGGCCGCAGTACCCGACTCGGTGAGCTGTTGGCACCATTTTCCCTGAATTTGCCTTGTATTTTTGAAACTGACTTTTCCAATTAAATATTCTTAGATCAATACCTGTGAAATTCTCTCTTTTTTTTAATTGTGCTCTCAGCTGTGTTCCTTAACTGGTTTTGCTTCAACACTCAAGATTTTACATCAAGCATCAAACCCATTTTTAAAGAAATAGTTCACCCAAAATTAAGATTTGCTGAAAATGTACTAACCCTTCAGCCATCCAAGATGAGTTAATTTATCACTTGCTCACCAATGGATTCTCTGCAGTGAATGGGTGCCGTCAGAATGAGAGTCCAAACAGCTGATAATGACATCACAATAATCCACATGATTCCAGTCCATCAATTAACCTCTTGTGAAGTGAAAAGCTGCATATTTGTAAGAAACAAATCCTTCATTAACATGTCTATCCATAATATTGCCTTTTCCATTGAAAACATTTTCTCATCTGAATTAGGAGAGAAATGGGCACAGATCAAGCTCTGTTTTCCAAATTTTTAAACCAATATGTTGTTGGTGGATTATTGTGATGTTTTTATCAGCTGTTTGGACTCTCATTCTGATGGCACCCATTCACTGCACAGGATCCAAACTTGTTTACATCTTGGGTGGCCTGAGGGTGAGTACATTATCAATTTTTCATTTTTGGGTGAACTATTCCTTAATGGCTGTTCTTTTACCTTGCACAATTTTGTTCATGGCTTTTGAGAATCGGGGCATTTCATTCAGCTTGTCCATGTTTGCAGCTGTCAAAATTCTACAAAGTGAAGTTAAATAGAGTTTGATGGGACATACAGCTTTTGACATCATCATCTAAAGATATGGGAAGTGTCTCTTCTGCATTTTAAAAGTTGATATACCTGTTTATTTTGCATTTATTTTACATGTACACACTTATGTGCATTGTGAATTTTTATTATTTGTAATTAGCATTTCCCCCTCCCCCACAAAAAAAATAGGTCACAACATATCAATTGACAACCACAGTATTAGAATATCAAAGCTAACTGTCATATGTTGTCATTGCTTTTGCTGGAAATCACCGACAACAGCAGGTGTTACACTTCATATTGAGTTTATACGCACTAGTGGTACAGAATTTTTATTTTCATAACCAATAATCCATTGTGACCCCCCCCCCCCCCCCCCCCCAGCTATTTACTTTGTATTTTTTCTTGTAAACAATTTACACTAGGCTGTTATATTTAGATTATGCAACTTGTGTAGGAGTGTGTAAAATGATTCATACTAGGTCTGAAAAAATATTCCACTGTAAACAATGTTATCTCACTAAATGTTCCCCTAGTAAGAGACAAACACTGTTAGGTTGCTGTAAGGGTATATTTGCTGTTATAATGTCTCTCAGAGGTAAAGGATCTGTTTGTGTAATACTCCACTTTAACTTCCAGCATCAACAATAAGCTTTGTGCTGTGTGTCTGCTGATTTATATCGTGCCCATGGTTGTGTAGTGGTTTATATCATAGGTGAAATCATTATAAGGTGGTTTTAGGCAAGTGTCTTTGTACATCCAAATGCACTGCCCCCTAGTGGTGCCCACTGGAACAAAAACAACAAAATGCTGCATTTAGATAATATTTAGGATCCAAAAGGTAAAAGCTTTGCTTTTAGAGCTTCTTCTGTGCATGTATATTGTTTGTAATCCACAATTCAAACATATATCAGGTTATTGTTAACTAAAGCTAAAACTATTAAAATAGTTTTCTGAATAATTTGCTGAAATAAAATGTAAATATTAGATCAAAACTAAAATGAGATATAGACAAGTTAGAACTGAATTAAAAAAGTTCAAGTTCAAAATGACTACAAATGAAACTGAAATAAAATATTATAATACAGATATTTAATAATTAAAAATGGCAATCACAACAAAATGACTAAAACCTAAGCTTAAATTTAAAACCAACTGAAAATTCACAAAATAAATCAAATGATCAATAAATACTAGTATAGAAAAACATGCTAAAATAGCACTGGTTCATACAAAATTACAACATACAACCCTCAAACTGAATATATTGGAAAAAAGTAAAAATGGTAAACGCATATGACAATACATCTGAAAGCTAATTCAAATTATGAATAAATGCTAGTAAAATGCTGAAATTGCACTATTTCATACAAAATCAGAAGCTGTGCAAGACCCTTCAAACTGAGGAAAAAAAAGTAAAAATGACGAGCATATAACATTTATTTAAACTTAAATGAAAAATGAACAGGAAATATAGAAATAAAAGCTTATTTAAATGAATAAATACTTGTATATAATGTCACTGGTTTATACAAAATCAGAATATTTGAAGTTGTGCATGACCCCTCAAACTGAATAAATTGAACAAAATTGAAGATAAAATAACTTGAGAATGTGCTATATTGTGAATAATGGCAGATAGGTTTTTAACCACTTTAGAAGCCACTATATTCATACCATAGACTCAATTTTATTGGTTTTATGAAGGTATGCATAAAATAAATGTCTGCAGTATCCTTCATATTATGCCATTCTGTACTTGTTGAATCTTTGAGCTGCATCTTACGACCTTATCATCTGCAAGTTAACAACACATTTGCAGTGATGAGCTTCAGTGCATCAATAATTGTTGCCAGTGGCCACAACAAATAGATCTCATGGTTCACAGCTGAAAGCACTTCATGGATAAACACATCAGCTGAATTTAAAATGGAACAACAGTGCATTTTAATATTACAATTCTGTGTTTAAATGAGATGCAATAGGTTTAATTTTTGAAGTTTGTCTAATATTTTAAACATTTTATTTTCAATCATTTTGCTGTATTTTTCTTTTACTAACATTTCAGTTCTTGTAGGCTTATTTTTTTTCTCTTTCTGTGCTGTCGGTCACTTATGTAAGTTAAATGTGCACTGTAAGGTGTCTGGTTTCCTTGAATTTCCGGTCAACAGGATTTTGGACACGCTCAGCCAAGCAAACCCCCCATCCTGTCAGCACACTTGGACTCCGTGTTGGGACATTTGCCAGTTCTCACTCCTTTCCATGAGTGTCCATATGTACAAACCGGTCTGACCACCTGTCTAGAGACCAATATAGCAAAAGGTCTGTGAGATTTTTGAGAAGCAGCCTTAGCAAAGGCCTAAATGTAGAAGTGCAACATATGGAGTGTGATGATCAGCAATGGGAAAACATCTCTCTGCATCCTGACCTATGAGGTGTTATCTGCTATGACGAATGCCATATTTGTTGGCCCAGTTTGATGAGGACCGATAATGGAGCTGATTGTGATCCAGTCGGACAAACAGGAAGAGTAATCTCTCCCATCAGAACAGGGAGACAAGTGGGTCAATAGCGGCATAAATAATGGAACGGACTAGATGCATGTTGTTAGTGCAAATGAAGACGGACCAGCCGGACTGTCTGTGGGAAACAAGCATCGAGTGTGTACTGCGTCCTCGCTGTGCGAGACACACCATAGAGTCCAATTGGTCAGCATCAGATAACCTGTTTTGAAAGGACGAAGCTGGAAAGCCAACCTGTGCGCTTTCTAAACTCCAGAGCTGTTTAGACTAAGCGTAAAGAAATAGTTTGCCCAAAAAATGAAAATCTGCTGAGAATTTGCTCATCCTCTGGGAATCCAAGATTTAGAGGAATTTGTTTCTTCATTGGAACAAATTTGGAGAAATTTATGTCACTTGCTCACCAGTCCCCTGCAGTGAATGGGTGCCGTAAGAATGAGAGTCCAAACAGCTGATAATAACATCACAATAATCCACAAGTAAACCACAGCACTCCAGTCATCGTTTAACATCTTATGAAGTGAAAAGGTGTGTGTTTGTAAGAAACAAATCCATTATTGAAGAAAGTAAGTCATTGAGCTTAGAATGTGTTAGTCTTGTGGTATATTGGTTTTTATTTAGCGTGCGAGGGGATATGGGTACACATCATGTTCAAACATGATGTTTTTTAAACAAGCAAAATTACAGCTGAACGCAACAGATCAGGTTGCATTTTCATTGTATGTTTAAGAGAAGTTTGATGTTATGATAATAGCTGTTTGTGTTCCACAGGGAAAAGTCATAGAAGTTTCAAGCGACACGAAGGTGGGTACGTGATGATCAAAGTACATGTAAATGATCTGTGTAAAGTGCAACTGTGTAGTTTTTAATATAGTCATACAAAAAAGTTATTTTAAATTGGTAATAATATTTCACAATATTACTTGATCAAATAAATGCAGCCTTAATGAGCAAGAGCCTTCCTTTAAGACTATTAAATATGGAATCTCATATGCTAATATATGTAATAAATTATTGTTCATTTTATTTTACTATGTAATTGAAGTGCTAATTTTAATTAAAAAAAACAACAACATCAAATTGCATGTCTTTTTCAGTATATAATTATAAGAAATGGTCTCAAGTGTTTGCATTGTTTCTTGAGTGTCTCTTTAGTGTTCATCGCTGAGGGCAAGGTATTAAAACATTATCAAATAAATGTTTCCCAGGAAGTGTTTGTATCAGTATGTATGTATCCACTCACTTTGCAAAAGTTCAATTATTGATGTGCAGAACAGACACACTATATGCCTTTGTGCAGTATAGTCATGCCATAACAATAAATCAACAACATGTACGTAATAATGTGTTGGAGATTGATCTGTACTACCAGAGAGGATCGTTTTATAAGCTCAGTGCCAACTAGGATCTGACTCACTGTCCATTATAACTAAGTTATGTAAGCGTGTGCTTATGTACAATGCCATCTGAAAGCATTGTGTGTTCTACAGAAGGAAGAAAGTCATATGGGTTTGGAACGACATAAGGGTGAGTAAATAGCTTTTTTGGGGGGATGAATCATCACTTTACCCTCATGTTGTGACCCAGAGAGGACTTCCCCCCCAAAATAATTTTAGTTAATGTTATTGTTTTGGACTAAAACTCATTACAGTTATATTTTTGTAATTTTTTAGAGATGTTTTCCTTGTCAGAATTGACCAACCAGCAAAAAAACCAAATTCTCATTCTGTATTGTTACCAAATATTGGATTCAATCTTTTTATCAACTTGTTTTCTTTCTGTTATACTGGTTTTGTATTTTTCTTTTTTTGAACTGACTGGTCGTAGGCCTCATTGATCTGAGTTAATGCATCCACCATTAATGATTTTTTCCCATGCACTTTTTTTTCATAAATACCACTTCTTTTTATACTTTATTTAATACAGTGGCGCTATAACATGTAGTGTCCATGTACCTTTTAGGATCAGAAGTAAATTTGTATCAGTATCGGTAGTACATCAAGTAGGCAGTAATGAAAGAAACAATTGTCACTTCATTCTTCCAGGTCCTAGCTACTTAACACAGCGTGCAATAAATGCAATGGCCGGGTGTGAAAGATCAATTTTTAGAGCTGCCCTGGTAAGGCAGAAATTGACAAGAATCTCAATCAATAAACTGCATTAGAGTGCTGACCCATCAGCTAAAGCCATGATTGCGTTTTTATACGGGTCAGTTATGCAGAACATCACATTTTTAATAGGCAAAATATAAAGTTGCCTGAGCTTGAAAATATGGTTTAATCTTCGCAAATATGCTTCTACTTTGTGTTGCAGAGTTCAAGAGGTGCTGCATAGCAGAACTGACCTGTAAAGCTCATTTGTGACCCTGGAGCACAAAACTGAAAGCTGCATAAATAATCTTTCCATTGATGTATGGTTTGACTATTTGACTGAGATACAACTATGAGGGTGCAAAAAAATCTAAATATTGAGAAAATTGCCTTTAAGGCGAGACACTGCAGGTGAATAGGGTAAAAAAAATCAACTAATAGTTATCGCCTTACCCAGTTGATTGATTACACTGTTAATTACAAACATTTTTTGTATTACAAGTTTTCAACAATGTTAAGTTTCAATATGCAAATGATGCATTATTTAATGAAATATGCGCTAATTTGCATACATCTCAGGTAGAAAAATCTGAACACTGGATGAAGTCAATTTCAAAATTCTGGTTTAATTTTTTTTGACATAGAGTCAAATGTATGTACAGAGGGAATTTTGGGTATCTCATTTTTATGACTCCATAATTAAGAAAATACTATAAAAAATAAATAAATATATACAGGTGCATCTCAGAAAATTAGAATATGGTGAAAAAGTTCATTTTTTCTTGTAACTTATTTCAAAAAGTGAAGCTTTCATATATATTTTAGATTCATTGCATGTAAAGTAAAACACTTCAAAAGTTTTTTTGTTTTAATTTTGATGATTAGAGCTTACAGCTCATGAAAGTCAAAAATCAGTATCTTAAAATATTAGAATATTTACATTTGAGTTTCAATAAATGACCATCCATACAGTATAAATTCTGGGTATCTCTTGTTCTCTGAAACCACAATAATGGGGAACACTGCTGATTGGGCAATGGTCCAGAAGACGAACATTGACGCCCTCCACAAAGAGGGTAAGTCACAGAGGGTCATTACTGAAAGGGGTGGCTGTTCAAGGAGTGCTGTATCAAAGCATATTAAAAAGGAAAAAAAAGGGACAGGGAAGTGGTGTGTGGCGACCCATACTCAGAATTTGTGCTCTGCATTTAACCCACCCAGTCTCACCTCAGTCGTGGTATTGAGGGTGAAGAGAGTGTTGGTTATTCACTCCCCCACCTACAATCCCTGCCGGACCTGAGACTCGAACCCACAACCTTCGGGTTACAAGTCCAACTCTCTATCCGTTAGGCCACAACTGCCCTTATTACGCGCAAAGTTGACTGGAAGGAAGAAATTGGGTAGGAAAAGCTGCACAAGCAACAGGGATGACCGCAAGCTTGAGAATACTGTCAAGCAAAGCTGATTCAAACACTTGGGAGAGCTTCACAAGGAGTGGACTGAAGCTGGAGTCAGTGCATCAAGAGTCAGATGCTCAGACGTCTTCAGGAAAAGGGCTACCAAGCCACTTCTGAACCAGAGACAACGTCAGAAGCGTCTTACCTGGGCTAAAGAGAAAAAGAACTGGTCTGTTGCTCAATGGTCCAAAGTCCTCTTTTCAGATGAAAGTAAATTTTGCTTTTCATTTGGAAATCAAGGTCCCAGAGTCTGGAGGAAGACTGGAGAGGCACAGAATCCAAGCTGCTTGAAGTCCAGTTTGAAGTTTCCACAGTCAGTGATGATTTGGGGTGCCGTGACGTCTGCTGGTGTTGGTCCATTGTGTTTTATCAAGTCTAAAGTCAATGAAGCCGTCTACCAGGAGATTTTGGAGCACTTTATGCTTCCATCTGCTGACAAGCTTTATGGAGATGCAGATTTCCTTTTCCAGCAGGACTTTAGCACCTGCCCACAGTGACAAAACCACTTCCAAGTGGTTTGCTGACCATGATATTACTGTGCTTGATTGGCCAGCCAACATGCCTGACCTGAACCCCATAGAGAATCTATGGTATATTTTCAAGAGAAAGATGAGAAACAGTCAGTCCAACAATACAGAGGAGCTGAAGACTCAATAGTGCCTCAGCAGAGCCACAGGCTGATCGCTTCCATGCCATTCCTCACTGATGCTGGAGTTTGTGCTAAAGGAGCCCTGACAAAGTATTGAGTGCATAAATGAACATGCTTTAAAGAACTTGAACATTTCTGTTTTGTAAATCCTTTTTTTGATTGATCTTAGGAAATATTCTAATATTTTGAGATACTGGATTTTTGACTTTCATGAGCTGTAAACTCTAATCATCAAAATTAAAACAAAACAACTTTTGAAGTGTTTTACTTTACATGTAATGAATCTAAAATATATATGAAAGTTTCACTTTTTGAAATAAGTTACAAGAAAAAAAACTTTCACCATATTCTAATTTTCTGAGATGCACCTGTATATATATATATATATTCACAATTTTTGGGGGAATAAAATGTTGTATATAATCAAGCAAATTATATGTGAACAAATCCCTCAGTAAAAACCTTCAAGATAGACAGGAATAAAAATGTAAAGTTTGGTGTGTGTAAGTGCATGCTACTGAAGTGGAGATTTATGGCTCAGTGTAGGAGAAAAAACTCATTTTGAGAAAACGGCCTTTAAATATATGTATTTTAATTGAAATCTATTGACACAAATACATAAATTGCTGTAAAAGAAACACTTAACAATGTCTTTTGGTTTTTTCTTTCCACTAGTCTAAAATAAAACACTTTATGAAAAACCAAAAAGCCCCAGATCTCAAACTTGACAGGAGCATGAAAAACTGTGTTTTTGCCTGTAGTGTCTCCCCTTAAAGTTATCCAAATGAAGTTCTTAGCAGTGCATATTGCTAATCAAAAATGAAGTTTTGATTACGGTAGGGAATTTACTAAATAGCTTCATGGAACATGATCTTTACTTAATAATGATTTTTTGCATAAAAGAAAAATTGATCATTTTGACCCATACAAGGTATAGTTGGTTATAAAATATACCCGTGCTACTTAAGACTGGTTTTGTGGTCCAGGGTCACGTTTATATTTCCCGCCGCGTGCCACTGACACGCAGGGGAAACGTCAGCAGAGAGATCAGCACCTTGGACAGCGGCGCCCGTCAAAATCCAGCAGATACTTGGAATCTCCCAAAGGAGAATGGAGCAGGAGCGCGCACGGCAGGGAGACGTTTGTAAATGAATCATTTTGATTGGGCAAGAGCGCGCCTTGGAAACAAGGGCCGTGTGTTGATGCGCACGGCAGAACGTCCATTTCGAGGATGAATCAGAGGGGAGCAGCATCAGCATCCCCATCACATTACGATCCACAGCATCAGCCGCTCCGACTGACCATCACACCCTGCGAAGAAGGAAAATAGGCGAACCTAAGCACGGTGCCTTTTATTTTTTTCCCTTCTGGAAGCTCCATCTTCCTTTGAACGTGGCGAGGAACCATATCGGGCCGGGAGGGGGATGGTGATGAACTTCAAATGGAGACAAGATGCTGGCGTTTTCTCCCAGCTCTTCAGCCAATACTGCCGTCATTATTGCTGTTTTTAAAACACCAACCTAATGTATTGTTCTAAACTCTGCGTTTGGGATGGGAGGTGGCGTTGGAATATGTCGATGGGAAGATGCACAAGGAAATGATGTGAAAGCTTCGTCATGACGCCTCTGATGAACAATAAACAAAACTATAGGATTGCACCCGAATCCAACTTCCAGCTCTTTTGGATTATGTTTTTATGTTGAAGGATCCCCCGACGATGACTTTGTGTGGCAGCGATGCTCTGAAATGCCATTTTGCATCTTCCTTGTCTCTCATCCGTGAGTCCAGGCTTTGGGTTGCTGGGAGTTTATGAAAATCACATCTCTTTAGACCTGGAACAATGCATTGCTGGCTATTTATCGCAATACCCTAGGCTTATTATTGTCATCCTCGCGTACTATGATGATTGTATCAGAAAAACAACATCGGCCCTAACAGGCACATACATGCCATCAGACGGAAAATAACAAGCCCGGAGATTTTCTGACCAATTACCTTTGGTTTGGACACTTTCCTTTGAGACTTTAGGGTAGCAACTGCGTTTCTGCCGAATGAAATATTAATAATAGGCCTAACGGGATCAAAAACAACAATAATAATTAAAATAATACTAATAACAACAACAATAATAATAATATATAAAATAACAACAACAACAATAATAATAATCATATATATATATAAAAAACAATACTCCTTTCGTAAACAATTAAAAAAAAATTCACTTCAGCCATACGACATACACATGTAGTCAAACATGTTCAAGAACCGGATCCGCATGTTTTTTAACGAACTGAAGGTGCTGGTTTTTATGCGATCCGGTTCTAGACACTCCGACAGTGACGCAGAGCCGAGCAGACGACCCAACAGCATGAGGGGGCTCGGGATGGGCGGCTGCGGATGGCCGCCCTTCGTTGACTGCTCCAGTCGCGACGACGAGGAAGAATACTACGGGAGCGACGCCAGGCCCAGGAGTCTGGCGTTTGAGGAGAAAGACCCCAAACTGCAGGCGGGCCTGGACGCGGTCAGCCTCACCAGCAGCACGGGCAGCGGCATGAGAACACCTCAGTGTCGGATCTGCTTCCAAGGGCCCGAGCAGGTAAACAAACGCTGTGTGACAGCATAGTAACAAGGCCTGTGTGCGTCAATGCTCACATTTGTGATCCTGGACCACAAACCAGTCATAAGGGTCAATTTTTGGAAATTGAGATTTATACATCATATGAAAACTGAATTAATAAGCTTTCCATTGATGTGTGGTTTGTTAGGACAATAGGGCAATATTTGGCTGAGATGCATCTATTTGAAAATCTGAGGGTGCAAAAAAAAAATAATAATAATAATATTGAGAAAATCGCCTTTAAAGTTGTCCAAATTAAGTTCTCAGCAATGCATGTTACGAATCAAAAAATAAGTTTTTATGTATTTACGGTAGGAAATTTACAAACTTCATGGAACATGATCTTAATATCCTAATGATTTTTGGTATAAAAGAAAAATCGATAATTTTGACCCATACAATGCATTGTTGGCTTTTGATACAAATATACCCGTGCTACTTATGACTGGTTTTGTGCTCCAGGTTCACATTTCCCATTTTAAATGTGGTAGATTATAACGCAGTGGCTATGTTGCACATGCTGCTTGTTATTGTTGCTGTAGTGAAGTACTACAATATGTACAGCTCCACAAAGTACAGGTTGTTCATTAGCATTGCTCAAATTTAATGTCAATACAACATGATATAAACACAGAACTGAGGCTCATTTTAATAACAGCAATACTATGAACAATAATGCATGATTGTAAAAAGCTCCACAAAATATTTATACAATAAGTACATGTCCAATAATATTTTAGTACTTATTTATTTAAATACATTTACATGAACACTAAAATGATTACTAATAATACTATGAACAATACATAATTGTAAACAGCTTCACAATATAATTATGCACTATTAATAGTACATGCTGTTCAATGATATTACTTTGTATATACACTTACATCAACACTGGAATGTGGCTAATAATAAAACAATACTACTACTACTAATAATAATAATACAGAAACAACAATGCATAATTGTAAACAGCTCTATAAAATAATTATGCAATATGTTCATGTTATCCAAAAACTATTTTAGTACTTATTTATGTAACTTACAACACTGAAATGTGATTACGTAATAATATTATTAATAATAATAATTCTGTGAACAACAATGCATAAATGTAAACAGCTCCATAAAATAAATGTGCAATAAGTAGATGTTGTCCAATAATATTTCCAGTACTTATTTATATAAACACACTTACATGAATAATAAAATGTGATTAATAATAATAATACTATGAACAACACTGCGTAACAACAATATAATGCACTAAGTACATGTTGTCTAATATTATTTTGTACTTGTATATGTAAAAACACTTGCATAAACACCAAAATGTGACTAATAATAATTAAATTATAATATACACTAATAATAAAAAATAAGAAAGTTATCTAATTTATACTGCATTATAAGCAGATAAATATTTTGATATTAAGTATTTGTTGTCTAATAGTTTTATCATATTTATTACTGTAACTAAGCTGTAACATGAACACTGCATAATTATGTGCATGATATGCATTTAGTTTAGTTCTACATTATGCATTGTTCTGTTGCCTTGCTTGCTTACTGTAAACATTAAGCATATAACGTGAGCCTTAATTTTGCACAAATGAGCAGAAATTGTTTGGGAAGTATTGGCAGCATGTTTAGCTCACCGCCACGCCATCTGGAACAAAGACCAGCGGCAGCATGTAGACTAATAATGCATCTCTCTTTTGATGGGTTTACAGGTATACCATTGGAGACTGTCGATTTACAGGTTCAATATGTCCACCCAATTAACCTCTCTATTGCTTTTTTATGAGCAGTAGATGTCTGTATGGAAATGTATAGATCCTGGTGTGGATGTTAAAGCCCAGGGTAGCCTGAAGCTGATTCATTTGCAATGCAAAGACTGTTGTGTTCATGCAGGCCAGGAGCAGGATTCACATGGTCTGGAAGACTGAAATTTTAGGAAAAACAAGGCTCAGGAAGATCATAAAATGAAAATAATAGGCAACGCAGTTCACTTTTTAATTGCCAAAAAACCAGCAAGCAGCAAAATAGCTGTTGTTCATCTGTGAACGACTCGTGATGGATGACCTGCATGTGAACTGAGCATCTATATTAGTATAATCATGATTAGTATTTGTATGGTATAGGCGGAACACGGGATGGATGTTTGATCAGCAGCCAAGCTGAGAAACAACAGATGTGCGAAACCTGTAAAGCTTGTTTGCTGCAAGTTAGCCGTAGACATCAGCTAATATGGAAAGATGTTAGCCATGTACCAACACAATCCATCTGGCAGTCCATCTGATTATGTCAGCCTCGGTGTCTGTTTTCAATGCGAGATGCATTTCAGTGTAAACCTGCCTCTCAGGTTAATGGTTTAATGAGCTGTTGAAAGTGCCGGACAGACAGAAGAAGAACAGCCGCTGGAATAAAGACATAAGGAGTTTGCTTTCAGGCATTTTAAGGTCTGTCATTCATAGTTATAATATTGTTTCGTTGATCTTCGTTAACGTACAATTTAATCAGAATTTCAAGAATTAACCTCATTGGAGGTTATTAGCCTCTGCTGGAGGACATCATAATTGCAACATTTGGCAAAATTAAAGGGATAGTTCACCCAAAAATTATAATTTTGTAATTTACTTATGCTCATGTCATTTCAAATTTGTATGGTTTAATGCAAAACACAAATGAAAATATTTTGAGGAACACTGGACTCCAACACAACACTGGACCCCATTGAATTTTAATGTATAGACATTTTTTAAATTTTTAAAAAGGAATAATAAAAAATAATAATAATTTAGAATAATAATAATAATAGAATAATTCAATTAATAATGAAAAACTTTACAAAAATGGTAGCCATTCAAAAGTAGCGGTGTATTGTAACACACACTTATTATTATTATTATAATTTTTTTTTTTTCTTCAAAATTTCAAATATTTGATTATTTTATTATGGATATTTTACCAGTGCCTGATTCTGTTTGGGAGTTTCTTAAAATCACTCAATATACAATTATATATTTTAGAAATAATATATCTTTTTAGAATATAATATGTTTGAATATTTGTTTCCTGTCTTTGATGTCACAGCTATTTAGCAGTGTTATTTTAGTATGGCGATACTATTAGAGTTTTAAAAAATATTTTGAATTTGAATGAATTTTTATTCAAATTTTAGTTAAAGTTCTAGCAATTTTGCTGCGTGTATTTGTAATTTTTATTAGTTTTATTTAAATATATCCGTATAATTATTTATGTTTTAGTTATAATACTTAAAAAAGAAGAATATACACATATATATATATATATATATATATATATTATTTAATTTAATATAATTTTTTGTTTATCTTAAGTTTCAGTTAACTGTAATAACTCTAATAACTGTTTAGTTGCTTGTCATCCAGGGGTGTGTTTCCCAAAAGCATTATTAGCTAACTAAGTTCCATTGAACTCTATTGCGACCACAGTTGTTTTTGGGAAACGCACCCCAGAGTGATTAGTCACCATTTACGGCTCAAGCGATTGACTCACAACCTGGCTGCACAATGATGGCATGTTTTTCTTACCACGATTATCTAAGTACCAACAATATATGGTTTTCAATAACTCTGCTATTTGGTCGCTTGTCATCCAAAGTGATTAATCATGATTTTCGGTTCAGCTGATTGATTGGCTGCATAATGATGAATCACGTTTCAAAGCCACAGTATATAGATGTAGGACAATGCAAACATATAGCTCCAGGAATTAGAGTCCTTGTTGCTTTAAATATGAGGGGGAGATGAGATATCAGTCCTCATTAGTCAGCTTTCTGATCTGTCAGGGCTTATGGAACATGTAAAACTGATTTGTTTTGATGTGCTTGTTCTGGATACAAGCTTTAATCAGATTAAGCTGAGAGGTTTTTTTCTCTTAATATTTGGCTTTAACGCCAAAGCGTGATCTGCCATGATGCCGCCGTCTCTTTTCACACACAGAACGAAGCTTTTTGTCAATGATTACTATGTGCAGAGAATGACTTGAGCGCTAATTACTGATGTAGAGATGGAGAGAGCTTCTGTTACTGATGTTTGATTTCAGATGAACAAAATCTGGCCTTGAATCTCGGATAACAGCTAGATACTCTGAAACAACAAGAGGAGGACAGGCTGTACTTTAAAGCACAGTATGACTCATCCAGGTCCACTTATCGTAGCGCTCACATTGATCAGATCGGACAGACTCGTGATGTCCACTGTACTGGAGAACTTGACGGGAAATGTACAGGATAAGTACAGTGGGGTTCAAAGGTGAACATGTTTCTGGTTTATGTTTTTTAATTTGATTTTGAATTGAAGTGACAGCATTAATGACAGCAACACTCAAGCTAATCTGGTCTAAACCTGATGATCATCTTCTCCTCCAGCATGGTTCCAGATCTTCCAAAGAGCATCTTGCGCTGTAATGGAAGCAGGAAAATCCTTTTGTGTAAAGAAGTTACAATGAACAGTGACAAATGTAATTATTGAAATAGTGACTAGTGACCTAGAAATTGTACAGAATCTGTAATACTTCTTGTTCAATAACTTTTCTTAGTTTTAATATGTTCAAAATCCTCAAACTTTATTTCCACAATAAAATGTATTAATTTATTTTATTAAAATTAAATCTATTATAATTATTTTAGCAATATTATTGAAATTAATTAATTATTTAATATGATTCAGTATTTATTTAATATGTTTTATTATTTAATACATTTGAATTTATTTTAATTGATTTATTATAATTGATAATTACATTTAAATTAATTAAATGGATCCCACTTACTTATTTATTTATATCATTATAAATATATTTCTCCTCTGAATCAATACTGATTATTAAGCTTAAAACAGTTCTTATTATTAAAGTTAATAAGAAGTATTATTTAAATTATTTATCATTAAATATTTATTGAAATTAATTTTAATTTTTTTTATCTGTTGTTTAATTAAATTTGAATTAACATTCATAAAATATATATATATATATTTTTTTTTTCTTTTTTTTTTGTTTGTTTTGTTTATTAATTTTATTGATTACATTATAATATATTTAAAAACATCCCATATTTTTTATTTATTTAATTTTTTATTTTTTACTGGCCTGTTTCTGTATTTATCAGACAAATTGAGATGAATACATTATAAATCTGTGTTTCTCCTCAGAATCAATACTGATTATTAAGCTTAAAACAGTTCTTATTATTAAAGTTAATAAGAAGTATTATTTAAATTATTTCTCATTAAATATTTATTGAAATTAATTTTTATTTTTTTTATCTGTTGTTTAATTAAATTTGAATTAACATTCATAAAATATATATATATATATATTTTTTTTTTTTTCTTTTTTTTTGTTTGTTTTGTTTATTAATTTTATTGATTACATTATAATATATTTAAAAACATCCCATATTTTTTATTTATTTAATTTTTTATTTTTTACTGGCCTGTTTCTGTATTTATCAGACAAATTGAGATGAATACATTATAAATCTGTGTTTCTCCTCAGAATCAATACTGATTATTAAGCTTAAAGCGGTTCTCATTCTAGTCACACCTCAAAACTGCATTTAGACACGCTGGTACCACAGTTAACGAATCGATGCAATTAATGACCAGAGATTGCTTTCCTCTTTTCTCTTCTTTTATGCTGCAGTACCTGAGCACTTCAGAAGGCATTCAGTGTTTCTTTTGTTTGCAGTCTTTCTCTAAAGATTACATCAATTTTACCGTCCTGTATCTCTGCCCCCCAGTTGGACATCCCGTTCTTTATCCTCGGCTTGTTATTCACATTCTATCTATTGAATGTTCTCTTGGCAGCTCTGGAAATGCTGCGTTACATCTGTAATGTTAGTTGATTCATGGTTTCCCGTTAAATATACAGTATCTAGTACAGTCACTGTCAGGTGTTGTGGTGGAGGCTGTATTATTAGTGGTTCATGCTCATACTTAGGGTTAAGGATTAGAATAAAGCTCTGACCTTGAGTATTAAACATTCCTGGATAGTAACATATTACTTAAGGCTGCAAGATTGGGGAATTGCAAATTGCACTTACTAGTACTACTACTATAACAACAACAGTAATAATTGTTGATATTATTTTTATTAAATGAACATATTAAACAAAACAAAATATTTTGTGCTTGTTTGTAAGTCAGCATAATTTGGCCCAAAGTTTTGTGATTATAATGACATTAAAATTATATATTTTCAAATGTTAAATCATGAGCTTTTATTTTGGCGAAAAACCACAGGAGCCATTAAAGCTTCTCTTTTATTGACAACAGCCTAGCAACCACAGAATGCACCATAGTGACAGTCAGAACACAAGAGCCGGTGAAATCTCTCAAATGAGAGGGTTGTACCTGCAGAGCTGCAGGACTTTCAGAGGTGTGTATTGATTGAGTGTCTGGAGCAGCAGAGGACAAAATAACTCACCCGTCTTTTAACTGCACACTCTTCAGATCCTCTGGTCCCTCCATACACGCTCATAAGTCTCGTCAGCAGCCGCATGAAGCTCGCTGTGTGCCTGATCGATTTAAGCGTTTGTAACAGCCAATGGGTTCGTGAGTAATATCTCATTTACGTAAATCAACTCCACCACAACACTGTGTGTGTGGCAGCGTCCGGTCATGAATGGATATTGAGGTGTGTGTTCTCTTACCCATGGCCCTCTAGCTCGAGATGACAACAGATGTCACAGGATTGTGATGCCCATAGAGGCTTTCAGCAGATGTGCTGCAATCCCGCTGGATGAGGCTCTGGAACTGACATCTGTGTTAGGTTTCTATAAAATAGAAATGAAATGGTTGCGTTCGTCACATGCAGGAATAGAAAACAGGTCATTTTTTATTATATATTGAAATTAATTAATTAATGATGATGGAGTGATATTCTATATTGAAATTATAAAAACAGGTAATGAACAAAACGTAAAAATGAATATTAATTAATTATTAATAATTAAATTAATATGAAGAATTAATTCTTAATTCTTAAAATAATGAAAATATTTTTTTTCAAATTTTTTATTTTAGTCCTGTTTAGTTATATAGTTATATATATAGTTATTATAGTTATATTAATATTTTGAATAAGCTTTTAGTTTATTTTAATTTTAATTTTAGTAATTTTTCTATGTACTTATGTCATTTGTATTCAATATTTCTATATAGCTTTAATTAATTTTTTTAATTTAATTTTTAAATTTAATTATTTATTTTTTTATATTTTTCTAATATTCATTCAAGTATTCAGGTTTAATATTAATATTTATATGTTTTTTTTTTTTATCTCATTTCAGTTTTATTTCAATTACCAATCATTTTTAATATTTAATATTTAGTTAACAGTAACAACACTGGTTAAATACAACATAAAATTACATTTCCCGATCATTTCACTTACACATTTCTAAGTAAAAGCAAATATTAAGCAGGAAACAATTTAGGGTGAAAATTGATTGTATTGATCAGGATTTAAGTGTAATGGTTAGATATGATATTATTTGTTAATAATACTCAGCCTTGGTGATATCAATAGAAAAGAGGCCATTTCAGAGACAGAGAAAGTTATCGTGTTTGATGAAAGTCAATGAAAATGAACTGCTCTTGGGGACCATTCCTTATTAAAAGAATAAACAGCATGAATTTGTGATTCTGGATGTGTTGGTCGTTATATTTCATTCTCCCCTGTCCGCAGGGGGAGCTGTTGAGCCCATGCCGCTGCAACGGCTCCGTGCGCTGCACCCACCAGCCCTGTCTGATTCGCTGGATCAGCGAGAGAGGCTCCTGGAGCTGCGAGCTCTGCTACTTCAAGTACCATGTCCTGGCCATCAGCACCAAGAACCCGCTGCAGGTAAAGCGTCAACCTCATACTGCAAAGTATCTGGGTCAGAGCAAAGCACTGGCTAGTGACTCTCTATTTATAGGCTTCTACAAGCAAAGCAAGAAGATGCCATCTCACTGTGTTTTTAATGCTGTGTGTATCAGTGGCAGGCGATTTCTCTGACAGTGATTGAGAAGGTGCAGATTGCAGCCATTATCCTGGGCTCACTCTTCCTCATCGCCAGTATCTCCTGGCTGGTGTGGTCTTCTCTCAGCCCGTCTGCCAAGTGGCAGCGCCAGGACCTGCTCTTCCAGATCTGCTACGGCATGTATGGCTTCATGGACATTGTGTGCATAGGTGAGAAGTAAAACTCCTTTTTTTAATATTAGGACCTCTCTTTGACTTCCTATAGGCTTTTAGCATTACAAACCAAACAATGAGAAATTTGAATAACACCCCTAATATACAAACATTTACATATACATATGAATAGATATAAGTGAGAACTTTTTTGAGAACTTTACAAAATGGTTTGTTAACAATTGGTAATATATTATGTGTACTGAAGAAATAAATGATACTTTTTAACCATGTTTTGATCTTGGTTAATGCTAATTTCTACGGAAGTTCTAAGCAGCCATGCATTATTATAATTTTTCTGTCTTGTTTTCTCGTGATCACGACTTAATTTTCTCGTGATCTCGACATAACGAAAGTTGTTTTGTCGTTATCACAACTTAATTTTCTTGTCATCTCGACATAACGAAAGTTGTTTTGTCGTTACCACGACTTAATTTTCTCGTGATCTCGACATAACGAAAGTTGTTTTGTCGTTATCACGACTTAATTTTCTCGTCATCTCGACATAACGAAAGTTGTTTTCTCGTGATCACGACTTAATTTTCTCGTGATCTCGACATAACGAAAGTTGTTTTGTCGTTATCACGACTTAATTTTCTCGTCATCTCGACATAACGAAAGTTGTTTTCTCGTGATCACGACTTAATTTTCTCGTGATCTCGACATAACGAGTTGTTTTGTCGCTATCACGACTTAATTTTCTCGTCATCTCGACATAACGAAAGTTGTTTTGTCGTTATCACGACTTAATTTTCTCGTCATCTCGACATAACGAAAGTTGTTTTCTCGTGATCACGACTTAATTTTCTCGTGATCTCGACATAACGAAAGTTGTTTTGTCGTTATCACGACTTAATTTTCTCGTGATCTCGACATAACGAAAGTTGTTTTGTCGTTATCACGACTTAATTTTCTCGTGATCTCGACATAACGAAAGTTGTTTTGTCGTTATCACGACTTAATTTTCTCGTGATCTCGACATAACGAAAGTTGTTTTGTCGTTATCACGACTTAATTTTCTCGTGATCTCGTCATAACGAAAGTTGTTTTGTCGTTATCACGACTTAATTTTCTCGTGATCTCGACATAACGAAAGTTGTTTTGTCGTTATCACGACTTAATTTTCTCGTGATCTCGACATAACGAAAGTTGTTTTGTCGTTATCACGACTTAATTTTCTCGTGATCTCGTCATAACGAAAGTTGTTTTGTCGTTATCACGACTTAATTTTATCGTGATCTCGACATAACGAAAGTTGTTTTCTCGTGATCACAACTTAATTTTCTCGTCATCTCGACATAACGAAAGTTGTTTTGTCGTTATCACGACTTAATTTTCTCGTGATCTCGACATAACGAAAGTTGTTTTGTCGTTATCACGACTTAATTTTCTCGTGATCTCGACATAACGAAAGTTGTTTTGTCGTTATCACGACTTAATTTTCTCGTGATCTCGTCATAACGAAAGTTGTTTTGTCGTTATCACGACTTAATTTTATCGTGATCTCGACATAACGAAAGTTGTTTTCTCGTGATCACAACTTAATTTTCTCGTGATCTCGACATAACGAAAGTTGTTTTTTGATACCAAGTGCATTGACAAATTGAAGCTTATTGTAAAGTGTTCGAGAGCTTTCGTAAATTTATGGATGGATCAGTAGGCTAATATCTGCTAATCTGTAATTCCTCACAGGCCTTATAATCCACGAGGGCTCCTCCGTGTATAGAATCTTCAAGCGATGGCAGGCTGTAAACCAGCAGTGGAAAGTATTGAACTATGAGAAGTCGAAGGACTTGGGAGACCCTTTGAGCTCCAGCAGTAAGGCAGGCAGCCGCGGCTCGCGCAGCAACCCACACGGCCTGGCCAGCGGCAGCAGGGGGGGCCAGCGAGTGCGCAGGTTAAGGACTATCCTCAACCACCACTGCGGCTACACCATCCTCCACATCCTCAGCCAGCTGCGGCCCAGCGACACGCGGCTCGGCACCGCCACCAACCGCGAGGTGGTGATGCGGGTCACCACCGTATGAGGTCGACCCGGAGAAAGAGAAGCGAAGACACGTTTTCTGCCTTTTCCTGCAAAAGACAGCGTTACGATACCAGGATGATCGCGATTTTCCTTGCGTAACGACTTTTTCAACGGACAGGAACGCACACGAACAATGCGTAGGACATTGGCGCCAGTCGTTCCTGGAGTTTCTATTGGCGAGACTCTCTCATGATCTAGCACACTATTGCATTTTTAAGTTCGATTTCCTCACTTGTGTTGTTTTTTTATCGATACGGTTTTTAAAACGTTTTGATTTTCTAAGGGAGAATAGAACATTAAGTGACACCGACGTGTGATGTATATGGTGACTCATATGGACCTATTGTTGTAAATGATGTTTACGGATGCTTCTGACGCAGCAAGAAAGCCAACCATAACCAAACGATCACGACACAATAACCAGGGAAACGCGAAACGAATTGTTACATACTAAAATATATCAAAGGGGAGGGTGCAATAAGACATAATAAGATTATTCAGAGAATAAAAAGACGTAAACATTTAAAAAGAATTTGATCTTCTCTGCAATAAAGATACCTGTACATTTTACAGTGACCTTTGCATGAGGGTAGAGTTTTATGCCTCCTCGACATATCGACATGATGAATTTGTTTTATTCAGAATGGTGCTCGTTTGAATAAACACTACTATTCATCTGCTGTTTGTGAAATGCATCATCACACAGGCTTTTGTTTGTTTAAGTGGCCTCCTCTTACAGATAACACACATATGCTACTTATTTTAGGAACGTAACCTTTGAGCAATGGCGCATCACATACAGCGCTTTCATTTGAATGTGAACAACACTGAATTACAAGCATTTTTACCATATAATGCACAAACGCAGCTTGATTTGAAAAGAACGACTGATTAGCCTCAGTATGCTAAAAGCAAACAACCATCCATAGTATATTCTTCTGTTTTCTAGTTCAATCTATATTATTATGAATGCATACAATTACCAGTTCTTTTAAATGTAGATTGCAGGTAGTTAACACAAAAAAATCTTTTCAAACTATTCTTCTGTTGAACATAAAGATGTTTTGAAGAAAGGCTATTTTGGTCAAAAAAAGGTGGTGATTTGCACAATCATGCTCGACACTGAAACTAGTCCACACAACACATGCGCTACACTTCCTAGTCTTCTGAAGTATTTTACTTTTTAAATGTTTAGGTACCTACTGTCCCTTCAAGAAAAAGTAGCATTTGTCATTGTTAATCACACACACACAAAATCCAACTCATTCCTCTTTCAACTCATTCCTTTTTTTATTTTTTTCTTGATTTGTAAGCCGAATGTAAGCCAAACTTCTGAAGTGCTGAAAACGGTGCGTTGGTAATTAAGATACTGCATTAAATAATGCGGTAAGACACCAGTTTGCAATAGCAAGCAGCAAAACTGTTTTTTTCTGACGAAATAAAAAAGCTTGAAGTGAATGATACTATGTAAATATAACTTTGCATAGATAATGTAAAGTGTTTGGACACTAAAATCATGTAAACACACATACAGTTTACATCTTTGGGCTATATTAAAAAAGTATTCACTACCTCGCCCCATTTACTTCAAGACTGAAAGAATTTAAAATGACCTCTTGAAGGACAATTCCAGATTCAGTTTTTATGGTAATCAATGTGCCACAGATTTCCTAGATTAATCTTAATGCATTAAATCTAGAATTTGAGGTTTTTTTCACATTTTTGTTTCAAATTTTTATTTAGTCGTGTCATATTTTCAGTGTAAATCTCATAGGTAAAGCTGTGGTCATATTTACTGTTGTTCGGCGAATTTCCCGGGACAAATACGGTTACTTAGGAATCCACGAAATTGGGAATTTCGTGTCAGGACAAAAGATATCAAACACATTTTGCAACGAGTTCACACAAATTTGTAGCATTGAGCAACAGAAAGCTGCTTGATTTGACAGCGATTTATGTGTGAACTGTACTTCATAAATCGCTACACTATTGATGTTTTTCCACGAGGGAGCAGCTTGGCGAATTTGTGTGGGTTCCACTGCTAATAGGTGCAATTCATTATGATATAATACAGAATATTTTCCTTTGTCTTGTCTCAGTATTAAGCTGTTTTGCAGTTTTTACTCTCTCAGGAAGAAGAACACTTGTGAGACCAACAAGCATCTCCAGCTCCTCACGCTGTGTCTTGACCTTGATCTGATGCAGCTTTGTTTTAGCGCCTCATAGATTATCACTCCAGGTTACAAGCGTGGGGCCTCCTGGGTGCCACTATCATTGGGCGACCCTTGCAGAGGTCACAGTGCTGCAGGGGAGGGCGTCTGTCACAAGCCTTCACCTGGCAGATGTGTGTCAACGCCAGGAGCCCACTGTGAGTCCTTTCACAATGTCACACCGCTCAAACATCCACACACAGCAGCACGATGGAGTTTAATCATGTGCTGTGATGATGATACTGCGTGTTATTAGAATGTGCAATGGTTTAGTTTATCCACATGCTTATATTTACTTAGGAGTTAATGATCCTGGTAAGCATATTTTGCCCTTAATTTGTTGAGAATTAGTAGATTACATGCACATGGTCCCTGGTACCATTCAGGAGCAACATGGAGGGAAAAAAAGTTTGTTTAATGTGGAAAGATAGTGGATGTGGATAGACAGAAGGCTCCTACAGTCACTAAAATTTTGACTTATTTTTCAGGCCTAGAAAAGTCATGTAAATTAAATATATAATTAATAATTATATATATAATATACTGACTAAATATATATATATATATATATGTCTAAATATTGCCCTAATGTAGCCAATTTATGATCAAATAATCTTGATAACTAAAGTTTGCGAAATATATATTTTACCCATCCATCCATCCATCTATATGTCTATATATATTCTCATTATGCTTGACTAAATATTGCCCTAATATAGCCTATTTATGAGCAAATAATCGTGATGACTGTAAAGTTTGTGAAAAATAATTTAAAAAAAATAATACTAAAATATATAAGTATATATATATATATGTGTGTGTGTATAGACATATTGATAGATTAACATTAAGTAAATACATTATATATATTTATATATATGATCAATATATGTGTATGTGGGTGAGACAGAGAGAAATTAATCATATTTATAATATATTATAATTTTATTAATTGCCTGCAGAATGGATTAATAAAATATGATTAATTATTATATGACGTCATTTCTATGTCCATCTGTCTGTCTGTCTTTTTTTTTTTTGAGAGAGAGAGAGAGAGGCTGAGCTCTGTTTGATGAGTGGTTTGGAGAATGGATGGATGGATGGATGAATATCCAATTCACAGCCGACAGCTCAAGTCCCAACCGGTCCGTAAAGGCATCATTTCTTACAGCACCAGTGAGAGAAAAGCCAAACTGGCTCTAAAAATGGCAGCGACAATGGATTATCACCAAAATACATTCCCCTTTGAGAGATTATAAAAATAAAGCCAGAGCTACGAGTGTAGTAAGCGGCTTCATTCATCACTCGGCCTACTGGCTACTGCAGCCTCAGATTTATCAGACTCACACACCATGTTCTGGATGAAAGTTTATTGTGATTTCATCTACTCTGCACTCCACTTCACATGGTGATAAAACAGTATAAACAGCCATCATTGCACCAAAGCCATGAACCCTGGCAACACACACGAGACAAGCTCAGTACGACACATGAAGTGCTCTAAGATCAACTGAGATGAACAGCTAACATGTTAACCATCTGTTTAAGCGCCATCTAAATAGTCTTATAATCTGTGAGGTCCTGCTCTGATTTCACTGTGCAATCAGGGCAAGTTCCCCCACACACACACACACTCATCCAAACCATCATCTTTTAGACGCATCATGTTGTGCTGACGATATTACAGAACAAATGACAAGTAACCATCCGGATAAATCACACTGACAAATTCATTCTTAATTTATGGAGAAAACATACAATACAAATCAAATAAGTGCTAGTCAAATAAGAGGATATTTTAAACCAATGTAAAAAAATTACACAAAGTTGAAGAAAATGAAAATGATTTAAAAGAAAGCACAATTATTATTAGGTTTTACATACATCATTAGAAGTCCACATATACTCAGTAAATAAATAAAGCACAATGAAAGTTATATTTGAAATCAAAACCTTGATTATTTAGTGTGCAACTACAGAGCTCTGTCAAAAGAATTTATATGGCAATAACATGTCACTTATTAAACATTATATTTATGGCAAAAAAAACTATTTTAAAACATATTCTTATGGTTATTTTGTGACCGAGTAAACAAGACGGTTTAATAATAATAATAATAAATTTATTTAATATTTAGCTGACTTTCTCCTGGTATTTAAAAATATGTTGCAAACGTAGCCATCCCAAATATAATATTTGGGTCTGCCAACGGAATGCTTTAGTGTTGTCAGAGTGACATCACTTATGTATCATTTCAACACATTTTTATAATTGGGCAGGCGTCAATGAAACGTTTATAAATATAATTTTAGCTGTTCTAGGAGATATCTTCGTCTGCTGACGCACATCCCAAAGATAGCGTAAATATTTAAGAAATATAATTCTTTAATTACCAGATCAAATCAGATTAAATTCCTCCATGATTTAAAAAAAGTGGCCTATTTTAAATATCATTAACATTTTCAGAAATGACAGTTCAACATGGGCTTTGTTCAGAATGGAATACTAGCATACTGCTTACTGTATACACTGCATTCAGCGTACTGCACTTTTAATGCAAGTTAGGATGCATTATGCAATGATAAAAAATTTAAACCATAGTATGCCACACTGTTGTGACATGACCATACTATATTCATATTGAGTTTTGCAAGGGAAAAGATTGTTCTGCACTTTTAAGTATGCAAGCAGATTTTTCAGTTAAAAAATAAAATAAAATAAATTATAATAGTTTTTTTTTTTAATGATTTAAGCTGTTTTTAAAACTAGCTTGCATAAAAAAAAAAAAAAAAAAAAAAAAAAAAAAAAAACGTAATTATTTTACCTTAAAGTAATGAGAATGAGATTTTTGCATTATGGCATTAAGAATTGGGGGCAAGGGTGCATAGTTGTAAAGAATATAATATAAAAAAAAAAAAAATCTTAATAATAATAATAAAACTACTACTACTATTACTACTAATAATAATAATGTTTTTACCCAAAAGCATAAGCAGATTTTGCAGTAAAAAGTAATAATAATAATAAAAATAATAATAAATGTGGTTTTGCATGTTTAATTAAAATACTGTGCTAAAATAAATCTTAATTTTTGGCAGTTCAATTGAATAAGTCAAGAGAGATATGCAAAAATTTGTTGCCTCATTCACCACAATGAATGATCTAGCAATTTAAGTCGAGTGTGTTGCATTGTGGGATATATAATTCCACACACTGTGCTCTGTTATACCATCAGTATGAAAAATCGAATATCTTTGCTCTGCATACTGTATGCTGCAGAAATGGTAAGAGTAGTATGATAGTATGCTATTCCGAACAGCCATGTTTCTTTTCCTAGTCAAACACAAAGTTTGATGTTTCTTTTTCTGGACATCTAGAGGCTTCTCTGCAGGTGATATTTTAAGAAACAGCCCAATGTTTTTGTGTTTATGACATGGTTTGAAATGATCTAAAATGCAAGAAGTGCTCCACTGAAATGCATAAAAAAAATAAAACACTAAAATAAAATATAAGAAGCTAAAATGGCATTTCCACGTGAACATCCATGACACCATCCTGGCATTTTCCATACATCAACGCACATGTTCAGACGGCTGCTCCTCACAGGTACGGGTACTGGTTGCGTTTCCTCTGGCTGAGGGGAAACGCCGCAGACCGCTGGTAGGACGGTGTGGACAGCTGCTGTTGCTGGTACGGAGCTGAAGCCTGACACATGACGCCCATGTCACTGTTCTTCTGCAGAAGGCTCAGAGAGGCCGAGTATGGGCCGGCAGTGCGCGTGTGCCGGCCGGAGGACGAGGAACCGGCTGAATTGTGCAGCTGGTCCACGGCCTGTGACACAGAGGCCAGGGCTGCAGATGCAGGGTATGCGTACAGACTGGAGGCGGAGCCAAAGAGTGACGCTTCATGAAGCCTGTAGGAGTGGGAGGGGCCTGTAGGGGGGTAGGTGGGTTGGCGTCTCAGGGATCCGCCCCCTGCACGGTCGTGGGATGATATTAACGATTGCTGTGCCTGTTGAATGAATCATAGAGTGAATCGAAAGCATAAAGAATCACTTGATTTTGTCATGAAATCGCACTTAGAATTGGTATGGCACAACATTTTCTTTCATGTTGTGTTTGGCTGGGCCAGATACACTATCTGTATAGATATTTATTATTATTATTATCATCATTATTATTTTAAGTCTCTTATGCTCACCAAGGATGCATTTTTTTAATCAAAAATACAATAAAAACAGCAATTATATGAAATAGTATTCCAATTTAAAATAACTTTTGTATATAAATATTTTAAAATGTAATTTATTCCTGTGATGCAAAGCTGAATTTTCAGCAGCCATAATTACAGTCTTCAATGTCACATGATCATTAAATTAATATTTTTTATTCAGCAAAGATGATTAAAAGTGACAGTAAGATTTAAAAAAGGGGAAGGATTAATTAAAATCATCAAATATGACAGTAAAGACACTTATTACTAGTGCTGGGCAGCAATTAATCGCGATTAATCGCATCCAAAATAAAAGTTTTTCTTTACATAATATATGTGTGTGTACTGTATATATTTAGTATGTATATATAAATACATACACATGCATGGATATAATTAAGACAAATATGTTATGCTTATATATTAAATATGTTTATTTATAATATAAATGATATGAATATAAATATATGCATGTAAATACATGTAAATATTTTCTAAATATATACTGTATGTGTGTGTCTTTAAATATACACAATAAATATACACACAACACACACATATATTATGTACACGAAAACATTTGTTTTGGATGCGATTAATCACGATTAATCGTTGCCCAGCACTACTTATTACAAAAGATTTCTGTTTCATTTATTTGAAATCTTTTTTAACATTATTAATGTCTTTACTCTCAATTTTTAATAATTTGATCAATGTATCCTTTCTGAATAAAAGTATTAATTTCTTAAAAAAAAAAACATACTGACCCCAAACCTTTGACTTTAGATGACCTCAAAGCTAACAGACATTGACTAAAAGCCACAAACTGTCATGTGGTCTTTAATAACCGGAGTGGACCTGTACAGATGTACCTGGCTCAGGTTGAGAGGCTGAGATCTGTTTGATGCCGCTCTCTGATGCCGGTCGCTGGACTGGGAGGCCGTTCCTTTCTTTGATTTCCCAGAACTTTTAGTACTTTGCTCTACAAATACAGAAAAAAGATCTTGAAGGGTCAAATCTGTACAACCAAGACATTATCATATGACCACTTACATATGTATATCCAAGACTATTCAATATTCAACAACTTGTTCTTACTCATTTCCATGTAAAGTGGTGAACTAATCATAACAGGTCATTTTCATAAAAAAGGTACAGTAACAAAAAAAATGTTGGTCATTTAAAACTGATTGATTTTGATGTAACAATCCTTGTATATTATGAATGGAAGGGAAATGGACATGAAGGGGAAAAGCTATAGTGCAGAATATGTGTAAGCTCAGTATTTCGATGATAAGAAGTCAGAATGAGTCTAACTGACCTCCTGACACTCCGTCCCAGAGCTGCGTTTTCACCGACGGCGTGACCACGGCTAGAGACTTGGAGTGTGTGTTGTTCTCAACGAAGTTGGGAAGGCATTTGGGGCTGAGAGGGCTGCTGGTGGAGGAGTCCGAGTCCTGGGAGTCATGCACAGTCACACAGCTGATGACGTTTGAACGCTGGTTCACACTACAGCGGCCACACAACAGAAGAACCATGTGAAATCATGAAGTAAGTCTCTAAGGCTTACCAAGGCTATATTCCTTTGATCAAAAATACAGGAAAAGAACCTTTTAAAAGAAAAAAACTGAATATATTTTTAAATGTAATTTATGTTTTGTGATCAAAGCTGAATTTTCAGCATCATTACTCCAGTCTTCAGTGTCACATGACCTTCTGAAATCATTCTAATATGCTGATTTGCTGCTCAAGAAACATTTCTGATTATTATCGATGTTGAAAACAGTTGTTCTGCTTAATATTTTTTGTGGAAACCGCAATGTTTTTTTTTTCAGGATTATGTGATGAATAGAAAGTTTAAAAGAACAGCATTTTTTAAAATAGATATTTTGTGTACATTTTGTATTAAAGTGCCCCTATTATGCCTTTTTTAATATTACCTTTCATGCAGTGTGCGATGTAGCAGTATCTGAACATAACCTTTCTGCAAAGTTGTGAAGCCAAAAGTGCACAAAATATAAAGTTATTGTACATAAAAAAAAAAAAAAAAAAGTCGGCTCGCAATCGCCTAAATGAGTCGTTAGGAATTCGAATCTTATTCTGTAACAGCTATACGTCACAAAGTAAAACATTTGCATAATGTCCGGCCATGGGTTGTCATTCGCGCTGGCCAATCACAAAGGACTGCGCATCTGACCAATCACAGCAGTGAGGACTCACGGAAAGGAGGGGTTTAGAGAGACTGATTCTTTGAACTGCTTCGCACGAGTCGTTTAGGATTCATTTAGAAATGAAGTAAAATTAAAGCTATTTTTTGAGAAAACTAGTGTTTTTTGACCTTGGATGCATGTAAACATTTTAGGAGACTCATAAAACAATATTAGCAACCTTAAAAATGGCATAATAGGGGCACTTTAAATGAATGTTTTTATTGTCACTTTTGATCAATTGAATGCATCCTTTCTGAATAAAATAATACATTTCATTCATTTAATTTTATAATTATTTCAAACTTTAGAACAGTAACATATGTTATGCTTATTAATACTATCTTGATCATCACTGGGCCATTAAGCCATTTTTATGGGATGATGTGTTATTGTAAATTACTGCAAAATTCTTTTGATAAGTTTGTTTTTTTATGTCAGAAATGTTTATTTTTTTTACTAAACTAAGAATACCATATTTTCTGATTTTAGGTATTTTTAGTTTAGGAATTCATAGAAATTCTAATATAGCAAAAAAAAAAAAAAAAAAAAAAAAAAAAAAGTTTCAAGAAAAATACTAAATGTAGCAAATAGACAAAAAACAACAACACACACACATATATACAACAAGTACAATATAGCTACACTGAGAGTTTTGGTTGGGATGTGAAAATGATATTGCACCTTTCAGGAGGGAACTTCCTGTCATCCTCGTCCTCAGTGTCGCTGTGGATAGTGATGATGCTGATGGCGGGGCTGGGCGTGTCAGAGATGATGATGGGCTGGGACACATCACCGCAGCTGTGCGCTACCGAAGAAGCCGGCTGCTGGGACGACAAGGGTCTGTGACAGAAAACAGATTTTAATTGACCATATTTTGGGCAGTTTGACTTGAAATCAACTAATTTATTATGCAACATTTTCCAATCTATTTAAGACTATCCAGACACTTGTTTAAGATGGTTGCTCATTCTGAAACTCATTAACAGCGTTACCTGGCTTTGCTCTCGGGATGTCGACCCTTTGACCTCTTCACTCCACTCTGCTGTGTTCGACTGCTGGCTGCCCCTGTGTGGGAGTGCTGTGCGCTCACGTTACGCCCCTGCGCAGAGCCCTGCTGCGTCCCATCGCACTGACCTCCATGTCGACCCCTGGCAGAGTGTATTAAATGCATGCCGTTTTGAGAACTGTAATTGGTTATTAACTATTTGCAATTCGTAAAAATCAGTTTTCATTGCAGCAGCATGTTGTTCTACATTATAATCAGCATCAACAAAGTCCCAGTGTCAATCTGCAGTGATTTCTATCGGCTAATAAAAGGAAATACATTAGGGAACAGCTGGGAGCAATCAAAGTCCCTTTAAGACAAGTCATGTCACTCAGCTTACGAATAAATTTCATATTTGAAATCACCAATGAAATCTGACATAAACTGTGTCATAAATGCTGTTTCTTTTGCTCAAATAGCGTTATAAAAAGCGTATTAACATGCAAGCTGCATATAAAATGCAAGATGAAATGAAAATGACATCGAACATTATCTAAAGACAGCCTTCCCTCAGAAATACAGTGATATAAAAACACCCGCGCCTCGTTTTCATTTTTAAACGTGCATTACGTGCTCATGTTTATTCAACGAAGCCTTTTGGAAAATCGGTCAGTTTTTGATATCGTGGCAGGTCGCCACAAATAAATAAATGGATGTGAAGCACATCCCACAGCACAACAACCTGAGCCCAACTTCATTACTCATCACTTTAACTGCGTTTGTTTGCATCTGCCGATAAACAAACACAGACCGGAAGTTAACTTCGGGCCAAGCGTGTGCGCCCGATGAAACCGTCTATACGAGTGACACGTCTTGGGTATTCTAGTGCAGTATTCCAGTTTGTTACTTTTAAATAGTTTTCACACTTAGTACATCTGCAAAATACTTTTCCGTCATCAACATAAGCACCACTGGAAGCTTTAAACACTGTAATAAGACAACAAAGCACATGTGAATCAAGCAAGAACCTGCCCAGGTCATATTTCACTTTAAAATCTCTAAAGAAAAAAAGGAATATTTTCAATACTTACAGTATGGTTTAGAAATGATTAAATAATAGTTTTTACATATATTGTTTAGTAATTTAAAAAAGCATAAATTAAATAACTTAAATCTATAATATCCCATGATTTTCTCACCTTAAAGTATTAAAAACAAAGATAATTTAATTATAAAAATACAATTGTTTTGCAATAACAAGTGCATTTGCTAATACTAGTACACGTTTATTTCTTGGTAATGCACATTTGACAGTAAAGCACTGAGTTGGAGTTGGGAATCATAAAAAATGTACTTTTATTAGTAGTAACAGTAACGTGCAAAATCTAATTTTTATATGAAAAAATGATATATTCTACTCTCATTAAATGTACCATTATTCTTTCTATAGTATTATACTGAACTGAACTTCAGTGATTAGAAAATGAGCACTTTTTTCTTCTATTTTGAGCTGACTTTAATCATAATAATAATAAATAATAACAATAATATAAACAATAACTAAATTAGTAAGTGTAAACTGCTGTGAGGGCGTTTCTGACCTCCAGCTACTGTTCTGCTGTGTGGTGTTGTCCGAGAGCAGAGAGCCCATGAGTGAGTCGGAAAGCACAGGCTGGCTGGGATTGTGCATGGTCATGCCTGACATCTGCTGCCATGAAGAGGGAATGAGGATCTGCTGGGTCCCTGCTGGCCAACCCTGCTAAAACACATACCCAATGACAATTTAACAAAACCATTTTGTCAGAAACTCAAATCTATTTTCTTTTCTATTAATGTGGAGCAACAAGGCCTGTTTACGCTCGAAAAAACACTCAAGAGCATTAATGTCCAAGCAGGTGAACTAAATTATGACAATACAGGTGAACCTATCAATAATAGCGAGGCTTTTGTACTAAAATGGTGCTGGGCAGGTATAGTACAAATATGCAATACACACACTCCCATTTTGTCAACAATTGCTTTTCATATAGCTCCTTTTTGCTCTATTTGCGGATGAATCTTGGTGTAAACAAGCCTTAAAACATTGATGCACTTTGATTGACAGATGTATAGTGAGCACATTCAGCGTGGCGACGCTCAGTCTGTCTGCGTTCGATCTCTTCCTGTCAAACATGAAAAGCAGATCCTGTCCTACAAGCTCTTAAAATCATGCAGAACTTCATTACAACAAAACAACACAATGAGAAAGTCAATTGCAATTTTCATCTCAATTATGTTGCTAGATTAATCGTGAATCTTTCATGCATAAAGGGGAAATGGGAGTCAGAAAATCATGATAGAGTTTGAGCAGATCAGCCTTTTATAAAGAGAAGAATAGATGCAAAATACCCAAGAAAACAATAACAATTGCGCAGGGAATTTAACTCAAGTGATTACCAAAGTAACACAAGTGACAAGTTACGTTGCCAGTCCATTTATCTGCATAGAGAGGAAATGACTGGTTAGCAGTGGAAGGAAAAAAGGAGAATGAGTCAACGGGGAGACATTTGTTGCCACAGGAGAGGGTCTGTGGAAAGAGAAATCATTTGGATTGCAGAGTCAAGCAGCCATGCTTCAATGGATAGAGCCCTGGGGCCCAGAAGAGATGCAGCACGAGTCCAAGAGAAAAACGCCTTGTTAAATCATGATTGATAGGTGAAGAAAGAAGAAAACAAAACTAAAACAGCCACTTTCCACCATAAACACTCCTTAAAGAAATAAGGGCAAATAGTAAATCACATCAATTCATTTGATAGCTTCAAATCACAGCAGCCTTCATAACAGCAATGTGCACAGAATTTACATTATGTACATTTTGGTCAGAATTGTAATCTGTGCATGTACACAAATGAACATGTGAATGTTTCTATATAAACATATCTATACATTTTTTAATAAATTATATTGTTTTTCCTTAAAAAAAATTTAAGTACACATTTTAATTTAATAATAATTGAAATATCTAAATTATTATTAAATTAAAATAGCACTTATAAAAACGGCATTATTATCATTATTATTTAACCAAAAATATTATTGTTATTATTAAAATAGGATTTATTTAAGCAATGAAATGAATATAATGATAACTTGCAGTTTAAATGAGCTTGATGATTCAGAAAGCATTCTGATTTAGTCATTCAGTGAAGGATTCATCCAGCTGATTCAAACTGGTAACTTCAATTTATGAATCTTTTTTAACAATTTAGAAGAACTAGTTCAATAAGAGTCATTTGTTGTGAATTACACTACACTGGTCACATAGTATTGTTTTTACATGCAGCCCATGAAAACAACTCAATAGAAAAACATTTTCTTGGCAATTGCTGTTTGGTACACTATCTTTTTATCTCATTTAATTCAGTAGTTTGGTCGAGAAATGCAACATGCAAAGAAGGTAAAAGAAAAAGAGGAAGGAAGTAGGCATCACACTGCAGGGCGCAGGTTTACCAGCATGGTGGCACTCTGCTCCAGACGCCGAGAGCCCAAGGCCAGCGGCGTCATTCCCGCCACTGGAAGACGCAGGGAGGCTACTGTCAGCGGCGTGCTGCTGCTCTGGTTGGGGAAGGGATAGAGGGATGTGTGGAGGAACTGAGGATGGAGGAAAGGGTGGAACGTTTACAACATGCTGGCTGAGCTGACGGAGAAAGCAACTCGCCAAGACTTTCCACCACCATCAACATTGCAATAGTGACAAAATGAAGAAAAACTGTCAAATACAAAACAGATCAGTATCATTTGACAATAAAGACAGCGACTCAAAAGCCAACTCCTGATTGTAACATCTTGACTGTTTTTGCTGAAATCTCATCCTTTCCTTTCAGAGGTCTTCCAAAGTCACAGATTAAAAATGGTTGGTGACAGAATAAATGCCTGCCTTTGACTTATCCTACGGATTCCTTGTCATGTAAAGCTAAATAAGACAAGAATTTGGCTGATAATACACTACTGTTTGGGGTCAGCAAGCTTGGTTCAATAATTATTTTTTCTTTAAGAAATTGATAATTGATTTCATTCAGCAAGGACACATTAAATTGATCAAAAGTGACAGCAGAGATATGTGTAAAGTCAAAAATTATTACAAATAAATACTGTTCTTTAGGACTTTCTATGAAATGTATCATGGTTTCCATAAAAATATAATAATCTACACAATTGCATTCAACATTAATAATAATTTGACATGTTTCTTGAGGAGCAAATCAGCATATTAGAATAATTTCTGAGGAATCATGTGACACTGAAAATACAGCTTTGCCATCACAGCAATAAAAGTTATTAGTTATTAACTATTACAATTACAAAATATTCCTGTTTTACCGTATTATCGATAAAATAAATGCCGCTTTGGTAAGCATAAGAGACTTTCTTTTAAAACATAAAAAAAAAATCTTACCAACCCCAAACTTATGAATGTTAAGTAGTGCGAACAGAAACTATAACTTCAACAGATCAGATTACAGACAATTTGACGTTTATTAAATGCAGCGTGCATGTGAAATGATCCTGGTTTAATCATATTTAATGTGATATTTTCCTGGAAAAAGGCTGTTTACAGTTCATGTTACACCCGCTCTGAAAATCGGCTAGTGAGACGCAGACTAAAGAGGATTTAAAACAACTGCCTCTTGTTTTTAGTCTTCACTGTAATTCTTGCTGCACATTAATGAGGAAAAGGTGATTTGGGGGGGGGGGGGGGGGGGGCACTCAACCAACGCTAACAGGGAGGAAATCACAAGAACAGGATCATATAAAACAGTGTAAGAGGAGAAACGCATTCAGATAACACAAACATGATGCCTACCTGTGTTAGCATGCTGGGCTGAATGTGTAGAGGCTGGGTGGACTGGTTCTGGGGCACTATGGGAACAGAGTTATCCATTCTCAATGGATATCCAGTGTGTTTATTGGAGGTCTGCAGCCCTGGGGAATCAAACATGAGTGATTCAGTTCAAATGCATTCAGAAGCCGTACGAGTCTAAAGGAATGGAGTGTAGGGTGTGGGGAGAAGTGGGTTTGGACAGAGAGGTAGGGTCGGGTACAGGCTCACCCTGGATGGTAGGAGGGCACACAATGAGGGTTTGCTGGAAGGGCTCTGTCTGGGCACACAGCTGAGTAGGGCGAGCCTGCAATGGCACACTCTGCTGAGCCAAGCCTGGTATATTTATAGTGGCCTGCTGGTACAGACCAGGCTGGTAGTTCAGTAAAGGGACGTTGCTGCTAAGAGACAGGGACTGGCCCCCCGTGGAGGCCATCTAGCAGTTACGGAAAGAGAGGGAGATTCTTAACAACATTGACTAAGCACAGAAATAGCACTAAAGATCTTAATATAGCATGCATACTATGCTTTAAAGCAGTAGTTCATCTATTAATGACAGTTCTGATGTTGTTCCAAACCTCTTTATGCAGACAATTTATATTTGACCACATCTGTCAAGCTCTAAAAAAAATGACAAAACCCAACCAATATAAGTAATTCATATGACTAGCACATTATATTTCAGTGTTTTATCACAAATTTTTTATTAAAACATTTTTTGGTATTTGAAATAAAATAAAATAAAATCTAAATATTAGATCAAAACCTAAATCTAAAATATAAAACTAATTCAAAATATTATTAAACACTATAACAGCATACAAATAATACTGATACAAAACTGCTATACTGCAAGTCTTCTGAAGTCACGATATGATAGCTTTGTGAGGAACAGACCAAAGTTTTGTATTTAAATTCACTGGTAATCTAGTGAGCTGTTACCTCATGAACCAAATGCACTGAGAAATCTGGATCAGTCTGATCTGTGAATGAATCAAACTAATCAGATTCTTAGACTCTCAACCCACTGATTCAATGATTCAGTTGCACCAGTTCACAAATCAACAGCAATTATATCAATTCAGGAGACCTGAAATACAGTGCTTGAGTCATAAAGATTCAATTTGAGGGAGTTTTTCATCATTTTTGGAGACTGAAATGACGAAGTGTGGAAAAGAGCTACGTTAAAAATCATTCTTGTCTTTCACAGAAAAAATAACACATGAGCTTGGAACGTAAATGATGACAGAACTGTAATTTTTAGCTGAACTATGCCTTTAAAAGACGCTGTAGTGGTTTGATATGATACTGGTGATATTCAGTCGTATAATTCTATTCTTATTTTTTACTACTACAAGCAACATACTGAATGTAAATGCATTACAAATTAATTAACTTTCCCATAATGCATCTGTGCAGTAGCACACACCTGACTGTGCTGATTGAGTTGACTGCTGAAGGTGACGGTGAGGTTGGCGGCTGCGCTGGGGGCGTTGTGGCTGGCGAAAAGGTTCTTGTTGTTGTCGAAGGCGGTACATCTGCGCTTGCAGATATCCATGTTTTGGAAGCAGGACTTCACGCTACACAACAAGAGAGGGCGGCACTGGCGTTAGTGTCATCAGAGGAGTACTGGGAGAGATGTGGATATTATATCTATATATGTAGATAGTCAACTCATCAGCAGAGCAAGGCTTACTGTGAGCTGTGTGGGAAGTGAAGCAGGTGAGCCATTGTCACAAACGGGTGGTTGAGGGTCTTGGTGGGCGTGATCCGCTTGTCTGCGTCTAGAGTTAGCATTTTCTTTAGCAGGTCAATGAACTCCCTCCGATCAGCCTTCTCCGCCAAGATGTCCGTGCCCTCCAGGTTAGTCATGTTGACCTGGAGTGTGAGAAAGAACTAACTTAAACCAGGCAATAAAATGCGTTTCAAAATAAAAAAATAAAAAATAAATCAAAGATATAAGGAAGTATTTAAAGGGATAGTTCACCCAAAAATTAAAATTCTGTCATCATTTACTCACCCTCAAGTAGTTCCAAACCTGTATAAGTTTCTTTGTTAGGCCGAACACAAAGGAAGATATTTTGAAGAAAGTTCGTAACCAGGCTGTTTTGGGGCACCATTGACTTAGCCTGACTACGTCAGACTTCGTACTTCCGCTCAATTTCAGTTCGCTTCTGTACTATGTCTAATTTAGCAAACCAGCTCCCAGATTATCTCCGGCTCTGCACCAGCCGTCCAACCAACGAACAGAGGGCGGGCTGAGAGCCGTGACGCAGACGCTAACCGAATTTAAAATTGTAGTTTAGGTTAGGTCAACGAACTCACGCAGAAACGTGCCCCTTGTTGCTAGGATGTTTAAATGAAAACAGATGTGTTCTAAAATCGACTGAAAATATCAAACATGTTTGATATCCTCTGACTGGATAGAATCAAAGTCTAAAGCAAAAAAATCAGAGACTGTGACCATCATACACTACGCGATTTTCTGTGGAATCTGTCAGCTGTAATCTGCAGACTGGCTCTGACTTTCCTCAACTAGCGTCAACTTGTTCAGACTGTAAAATCAGGGGCAAATCGGGGCAAAAAAAAAAAAATCACAAAGTGTATTCCAGGCTTAAATGATGACAGAATTAAAATTTTTGGGTGAACTATCCCTTTAAGATCCTGCATTATTTTAAGGTCACTAATCAAAAAAGATTTGTGACATTGATCATGTTAAATGAAGTTTAACTGTCTATTCTTTAAGTTAGTCAAGGTTTCAATCATAATTTATTGTAGTTTTCAATATATATATATATATATATATATCAGCCAATCACATGGCAGCAACTTAGGCATTTAGGCATCTAGATGTGGTGAAGACGACTTGCTGAAGTTCAAACCGAGCATCAGAATGGGGAAGAAAGAGGATTTAAGTGACTTTGAACGTGGAATGGTTGTTGGTGCCAGACGGGCTGGTCTGAGTATTTTAAAAATTGCTGATCTACTGGGATTTTCACGCACAACCATCTTTAGGGTTTACAGAGAATGGTCCAAAAAAGGGAAAATATCCAGTGAGCGGCAGTTGTGTGGACGAAAATGCCTTGTTGATGTCAGAGGTCAAAGGAGAATGGGCAGACTGGTTAGAGATGATAGAAAGGCAACAGTAACTCAAATAACCACTCATTACAACCAAGGTATGCAGAATACCATCTCTGAACGCACAACACGTCGAACCCTGAAGCAGATGGGCTACAGCAGCAGAAGACCACAACGGGTGCTGCTCCTGTCAGCTAAGAACAGGAAACAAAGCCTACAATTCGCACAGGTTCACCAAAATTGGACAACAGAAGATTGGATAAACGTTGCCTGGTCTGATGAGTCTCGATTTCTGCTGCGACATTCAGATGGTAGGGTCAGAATTTGGAGTAAAGAACATGAAAGCATGGATCCATCCTGCCTTGTCTCAACGGTTCAGTCTGGTGGTGGTGGTGTAATGGTGTGGGGGATATTTTCTAGGCACACTTTGGGCCCCTTAGTACCAATTGAGCATCGTTTAAACACCACAGCCTACCTGAGTATTGTTGCTGACCACATCCATCCCTTTATGACTACAGTGTACCCATCTTCTGATGGCTACTTCCAGCAGGATAATGCACCATGTAACAAAGCTCAAATCATCTCAGACTGGTTTCTTGAACATGACAATGAGCTCACTTTACTCAAATGGCCTCCACAGTCACCAGATCTCAATCCAATAGAGCACCTTTGGGATGTGGTGGAACGGGAGTTTCATATCATGGATGTGCAGCCAACAAATCTGCAGCAACTGCGTGATGCTATCATGTCAATATGGACCAAAATCTCTGAGGAATGTTTCCAACACCTTGTTGAATCTATGCCATGAAGAATTAAGGCAGTTCTGAAGGCAAAAGGGGGTCCAACCCGGTACTAGCAAGGTGTACCTAATAAAGTAGCAGGTGAATGTATATATATATATATAAATAAATATAATACTGCCTTAATTCTTCATGGCATATATTCATATATATATAAAAGTGAGTTTTTGACAAATTACTGAACACATAGCACTACCTGCATCATGTCATCAAGGCAGTTGAAAATGTATTTGCGAGCCTCTTTGGACTTTATCCCAAACTCTGCCTCGTGCTCTGCGGGAGTCTAAAAACAGAAACACATCAGTGAGGAAAGCGTTCAATCATTAATTGACTGCTGATGCCTTTGAACATAAAATACACAGTAGTGCTTTAAGTGGGACATGCCTTGAGTCTCCAGAGAGGGTAGCTGGAGTCTGGGCCTCTGTGGAAGAAACGGCTGGTTTTAGTGCCGGCGCTCAGGAGATACTCAGCTGGCAAACCTTGAGTCTGGGAAATGTACCGAATCTGTAGGGATATGCATTAAATGTTGATTATACACCCATTTTTCACAAATGGACAGATGTTTGTAGCAAGTATTATATGCAGAAAAAGGTAACTAAGCCGTGTTTGCTGTATGTGATTATTTACTAGTAAGTAATAAAGTAATATTTTGGCCAGTATTGTCTGTATTGTATAGGGTGACTATATTTTAGTTTTCCAAAAAGAGGACAGTAGGGGGCGGGGTTCGTGGGTGGGGCTTCACCTAACAGTATATGTAGCAAGGTTTTTTTTATCTTTTAGTTTGCTTATTTTGTAATAAATAAAAAGTAGATAGAATAGAAAAGGAATAGGGAATGCTAGGGTTAGAGGGTCATTTTTAAATAAAAATAAAATAAGTAGAAAGAATAGAGATAGAGAATGCTAGTGTTAGAGGCTCTTTTTTATTTATAAATAAATCAAGTAGTTAGCACAGAAATAGAATAGAGAGTGAAAATGTAAGAGGGTCAAGTTTTTTAATAAAAAAACCCCAGATAAAATTAGAATTAGAATAGAGAGTACTAGAGTTAGAGGGTCAAATGAAGATGAAAGAGATATGTTTTCAGCCGTGTCTTGTAAATATTAAGGACTCAGCTGCTTGGATTGAGTTGGGCAGGTCATTCCACCAGGAGGGAATAGTTAATGTAAAAGTCCATGAAAGTTTTATCATAGGTATAATGCAAAATGTTTCAATCCAAGCATTTCAGTCAAATGTAATTTATGCAATATTTCAAACCTTTAACCCACTTGGGAAAATCAACCCATGGCAACAGTTTAAAAGTAGCCCAATTCTGTGGAAAAAACACGGACTTGGCAACCCTGCATCCAACAAGAACTGCAGGAGTCAGAATAGACTGATCACAGGTCGAGAATAAGGAGAGATGACCATGCTTGAGTATTTGTTGCTCAACAGATCCTGAGCTCATTGACAAACATCTGATCTTGTAAGATGTGCTCCCTTTACACAGAGTGCGTGTGATCGTGAAATCAAAATTTATTTGCTACCACCTCCATCCTTGTACATCCCTGTATCTCCTTTTATTCTATCCCATTCTATCATCTATTTGACAACTGTATATACAATCATTTATGTTTCAATTATTCTTTTAAAATTTTTGGTTTATTTATATTTACATATTTGTATTTTTTTTATTCTCATCTTATTTTTATTGTCTGTGTGTCGCTGTTGTCTCTGTGAACTGGAAGCTTATGACACTAAAACAAATTCCTTGTATGCGCAAGCATTGACAATAAAAGCCCTTTCTGATTCGGATTATGAAAGTGAAAGTAAACACGGACATTCCAAAATATTCATATACACCGCATACAGATAGCGGCTCACTGATGCGTCAAAATTATATACAATATTTGAATATTTAAAGAAGTGAACAAAAATCGTAAGATGAGCAAAACGCATGTTGCGGGTGCAGGCAGCAATTGTCACAAATTCAGCGGGAGCGGGATTAAAAAACAGCCCATTTTTGACTCACTGCCAAATTATTACGCACCTCATTGAAATCGCTACCTGATGGCCTAATCCTAACCCCACCCCTAATCCTAACACCTCCCCCACACCTAATCCTAAATCTACCAATACTAGGGGGTAATAATCTGGCGGGGGTCAGAAATCGGCACAAACCGGACATTTTAGGTGATTAAGAAATCCCGGCCGGATGCATTTTTGTAGGTCCAAAAAGAGGACATGTCCGGGAAAAAGAGGACGTATGGTCACCCTAGTATTGTCAGACTCTTCATCATAAGTGTTAGCGACCCCTTGTGCTGCTTTCCAAATCTATTAATAGCCTTCTCAATTGAATTTGGAATAAAACTAATTGATTTAGCACAGAACTGATTAAATTTAAGCAAACAAAACCTCATTACTGACCTGATCATATTCTGAGGCTCCTGGATACAAAGGCCAGCCCAGAAACAGTTCAGCAATGACACAACCCAGTGACCACATATCAATGGCCTCACAGAAAGGAAGGCCCAGAATGATCTCAGGAGCTCTACACCACAACAGGCAAATTACAATACATTAATGAATAAATTAGCTTCATTTCACAGGCAGATATTCTTATAAGGTGTATAAGATTGGGGAATTACAGGTATGATTATATGACATATGATTAACAGTAAATAAATTATTTAGGGATGAAGACATTATTTAGTGACAGACATATATATCATATTAAAATTATCATCCAATGCAGATTTTTATATTTGTGTAATTTCCAAAAAGTGCTAAAAACACATTTTTGTTATTTAATATTTAAAAATGTATAGTTTTCTTAGAGTTACTTAATTTGACTTTAAAAAAGGCTAAGGTTTTTATAGACAACAAGTTGGCTAAGTTGCATTAATGTTTCCAAATATTTCATCATTTCTCATAATAGTGACTATGTCTCACAATTGTGTCTATTTCTCGTAATAGCTACTGAATGTCTTTCAATTGCGCTTAGTTTTTGTAATAACAATTGGATATCTCACAGATGTAACGCCGTCTCGTAATAGTGATCGAATGTTTCACAATTGTAACTATTTCTCATAATAGCAACTGAATTTCTTACAACTGTGATTAGTTTTTGTAATAGCAATTGTATGTATCACACATGCAATAACTTCTTGTAATAGCGTTTGAATGTCTCACAATTGCAACTATTTCTCGTAATAGTGATTAAATGTATGTCTCACAATTGTGACAATTTCTCAACATATCCAAATAAAACCCTAAAACTAGCCAAATGCCTAAATCTAAATGTAAACTCAGTATTTGGTTTTAAGGGAGTTTAATAGTTTTTATGCACAATAGTATCATATCAATATCAATTTATATAAATTCATGTCTGTAACATTATTATAATTCTCTTGCATTTGCTTTTATTTGTTTAGAATGTACAACACCGCTTAGTAAAACTGAAATTGGATGCACCAAGTTGCTATAGATTCTAAATGCACAAATGTAAATGTACAACCACTTGTCCATTCCTTTTGACTAGGGCTGGGCGATATATCGAACGTGATGATCATGCGCATCTCGTCAGTAAAGCTACGCAATATCGCGTTCATTATCGCAGATGAATCGTCTTCGATAATGAACGCGATATTGCGTAGCTTGTCAGTGATCTACAGCTCTGTGTATTAAATGCCGCTCCATCTGAAAGCAGGTGATGGAGATTTACCGCTAATCACGGAAGCGGCTTTACTGACGAGATGCGCATGACAATCACATGCGATATATCGCCCAGCCCTATTTTTGACATCAAATATCCCATACCGGTAGTATCTGGACTGCAGGTAGGTTGAGCACACCGCCTTCGAGACATGACTCGCTGAACCGAAGTCAATGACTTTGACTCTGTAGGGCTGTCTGTTGGGGTCCACCAGCATGATGTTTTCTGGCTTCAGATCAGCGTGGATGAGACCCAAACTCTTCAGCTTCATCAGCGCCGTGGCAACCTGCTGCAGGACCGGCCGGATACATTTGAGGAGCAGTGGGCTAAACTTGCTGTGCTTGAGAAAGTCGTAAAGGTTCTGCTCCAGCATCTCAAACACCAGACACGTGTGGTTCTTGTGCTGGAAGCACTCGTAAGAGCGCACAAAGTTGAACTCGTCTGCATTCTCTGTGCTCAGACGGCTGAGGATGCTCACCTTTAATGGAACAGGATTGAGTTCATTACATTTAAATAGATCTGTATCAAGCACTTGATTGATGATTAAGGCGAGACACTGCAGGTGAATAGGGTAAAAAAATTAACTAATAGTTATCACCTTACTTACCTAGTTGATTGATTACATTGATAATTGCAAACATTTTTTGTATTACAAGCTTTCTAAAATGTTAGGTTTAAATATGCAAATGAGGTATTATTTCATGAAATATGCGCTATTTTGCATACATTTCTAGAACAAAAATCTAAACACTGGATGAAGTTGGTTTCAAAATTCTTATTTCATTTTATTGACATATTAGAGTCAAAAGTTTTTACAGAGGGAATTTTGGGTATCTCATTTTGTCACTCCATAATTCAGAAAATACTTAGAACAGACAGAAAACAATACATTTTCACAATTTTGGGGGGAATAAAATGTTGTATATAATCAAGCAAATTATATATGAACAAATCCCTCTGTAAAAACCTTCAGGATATAGACAGGAATAAATATGTAAAGTTTGGTGTGTGTAAGTGCTACTGAAGTGGAGATATATGGCTCAATGTAGGAGAGAAAACTCATTTTGAGAAAATGAAATATGTATTGTAATTTAAATCTATTGACACAAATAGATAAAAGTGCTATAAAAGAAAAACTTAACAGTGTCTTTTGGATGCTTTCTTTCCACTAGTCTGAAAAAACACTTTATGAAAAACCAAAAAGCCCAAAATCTCAAATTTGACAGGTGTATGAAAAAACTGTGTTTTTGCCCCTTAATATCAAATTTATAGATATATAGAAATAGATGCATTGGATTTATCACTGCATCATAGGGCTGGGCGATAAAACGATAACGATATGTATCGCGATAGACACGTGAACGATATCAATAAAAAATATGTTCGATAAAACGTTCGATATTTTTTATTCTTCGTCGGAAGAAAACAAAGGTTGCGAAGCAAGTTTGGTTGCATTAACAAAGGCACTCGCTCTCTGGTAACCTAGCAACGTAGGGAGTGACACGCTAACAGCCAATCATGTAACAGTGTCAAGTTTGGTTGCGCCATATCGTTGTCTCGTGTGTAAGTGCGCACGCGCGGCTGAGAGTGCACGTCTGCAGCCAGACCTGGCTGGTCTGCTGGATTCCTCTTCATAAGCAGAAAATGAGTGCCGCAGCGAGCGAGGAAATTGAAAATAAAAGAGAAAGTCAGCTCGCCAGTGAGCCAATAATCCTGCAGCACTAGGTGTGTTTGACTAGAAACGGCGACGTGCTGATAGATCAGTGTTTGACCTCCGCGAGAGCGATTATAAAGCGCACGGAGCAGTCTGCTCTCTATATCGCGCGGTTTGTTTATTATACACAGACTGAAGCTCGCATGACGCTCGCGGTCATTTCAGCGTCTGCCGCCTCTCTAAATGAGGACATAAACACATGAACAACATCTCCAGAACTGCTCTGAAAGTCACTTCATGAGCATTTTACCTTTTGATTCGAGTAAAACTAACTCGTATCATATACACACAGAACTGTAAAGGTATTCCAGGCAACCCGTCAAAATAAAAGTTCGGATTTAATATTAACGGTATTAATAATGTTCAGCAGACAGTACATACTGCTACTACTAGGCTACTATTAAAATTATTAAAACTTTTTTTTTTTAGTAATGATCACACAACAGTTATTCCATGTTTTAATTTTAATAGTAACCCCCCTTTGTTTGCCAAAATAAATAAACTTTGATTTTCAATAATTTAAAGATAAATTAAATTAATGTTTTATGTCTTCATTTGAAAACCAGATACAGAACACAGAATTTCTGAGGAAAAATAAAACATTTCATAAGGCTATTTTAAGAATAAATTTAAATAAACTAAGTTGTTTTTATGCATTCAAATAATTAGACATACTACACCAGAATTTAATAAAAATAAAACATATGGTGAAAGAAAATAAAACACCCACTTATGAAAGTGGATGAAGATTTTAAATTTCTTGAAGTCTTTAACAACCTAGAAATGATGATTCTGTCTGAGCTTTGTGTTTTAAAATGAACACACACTAATGTAAACGTAGCCTAACAGATGTGTAAACTGAAAACAATTTGAACTTTATTAAAATTATTTATTTATTGTGTTGGATATATTTTGTTCCTTTGTGCAGTGGCTCAGGAGATGAGGCTTTGAGTCTGTATAAATATCAACAAGCGAAACAAAATAGTTTTTTCAGATAATGTGATCTTATTAAAACTGATTTTATAAAACTGGTATTGAAAAAAGTACCGTTCAGGAACCGGTATCGAACTCAAGGTATCGGTATCGATATCGGAATTTTTTGAACGATACCCAGCCCTACTTGCCAGTATGGCAGTTTTTTGGATATTATAAGTCTGACCGTAGTCAGACCAAATGTCCTCTGCAAATTATGCAAGACCGTCGTCCCCGCCAAGACTGGTAATACCACGAACTTGATGTACCACCTTAAAAAAAATATCAATAATTATCGATATCGACCGATATGAAACACTGATATCGTGATACAGTTTTCAGCCATATCGCCCAGCCCTACTGCATCAGTCAAGTATTTGCTACAGAAGTCTGTTTCCACCTCAAAGTAAAAATTATTAAAACTGTACTTCCTGTCTGTGCAACTTTTATTAAATGTACATCCTTCAATTGTGACTAGGGCTGTGAAAATAAAGTCGGTTCTGTGATTAGTAGTAAATCTCCATCACGTGCTTTCAGATGGAGCAGCATTTACTACACAGAGCCGTAGTTCACTGACAACCTACGCAATATCGTGTTCATTATCGCAGGCGATTCATCGCCCATGGAGATTTACTACTAATCACAGAACCGGCTTTACTAACACGGATATTATGTGCCGCTGTTGCTATCTGCCATCTGCCATCCTGCCCGACAGCTATGGCTGGTCTCCATAGAAATCCATCTTAAAACGGGATAAAAAAGATGGACTGAATTTAAATATTTTCAATATAATTAAATATAAAAATTAGCGCAGGGTTGAGCTGTGCTGTTGTTGGCTGGTAACAGCAATAAGCGAAGGAATTCCTTTAAAGTACTTGTTTTGCATACCAGAAAATCTGTCCATGTCCGGCACTGTATGCATGACTTAGCATAAGTTAAAAAACTTGAGTATTAAATAGTAAAATAATATGTTAAAACGTGTGCTCTTATCATTCTGTGGACAAAATCCTGTGAACTTCGCCCCGATAGGGAACAGTATATGCACATGTGCGCTCGTGTTGCTTCATGTCTTCTTCCCACTCATTAACCTATAACAGGTCCTTTACTGCAAAAAGTCAGACGAGACTTCCACGTTCAGAAGAATGTGGATTAGATTGTGTTTTATTAATATCTACACTAATGTGTCTGTTTCTTGTAATAGCAACTGTATGTTTTACAATTGCGACGGTTTCTCGTAATAGTGCCTGTATGTCTCAAAACAGTGACTATTTCTCGTAATAGCGATTGAATGTTTCACAATTGCGACGGTTTCTTGTAACAGTGATTGATGACTTACAATTGCGACTTTCTCGTAATAGTGACTGTCTCACAGTTGTGACTGGCGATTGAATGTTTCACAATTGCGACTACAGGTACATCTAAAAAAATTTGAATATCACGAAAAACTTAATTTTTTTGTAACTTATTTCAAAAAGTGAAACTTTCATATATATTTTAGATTCATTGCATGCAAAGTAAGACATTTCAAAAGTTGTTTTGTTTTAATTTTGATGATTAGAGCTTACAGCTCATGAAAGTCAAAATCCAGTATCTCAAAATATTAGAATATTTCTTAAGATCAATCAAAAAAAAGGATTTGCAAAGCAGAAATGTTCAAGTTCTTTAAAGCATGTTCATTTATGCACTCTATACTTTGTCAGGGCTCCTTTAGCACAAACTCCAGCATCAGTGAGGAATGGCATGGAAGCGATCCACCTGTGGCTCTGCTGAGGCATTATTGAGCCTTCAGCTCCTCTGTACTGGATTTTGACTTTCATCAAAAATCATCAAAATTAAAACAAAAAAACTTTTGAAATGTCTTACTTCAAGTTTTTTTACAACATTCTAATTTTTTTAGATATACCTGTATTTCTCGTAATAGTGACTGTGAACCTTACAATTGCGACTTAGTATCTCAAAACTGCAACTTCACATCTTACAACTACGACTGTATATCTCACAATTTAAACTTTTTCTCATAAGCGACTATATATCTCACAACTCATAGGCCTACCTCACAATTGCGACTATTTCTCTTAATTGCATATGTATATCTGATAACTGTGACGGTTTCCTATAATTGCAACTGTATATATATTTTTTATAAGACTGTATATTTTTGTTGATAGTGCAACTGTATATATCACAATTACGACTAATTCTCAAAATTGCTGCTTTATATCTCTTAATATCTCTTATTTATTTCTTGATTTACACTTAAGGCACAAAAGAGCTTCAGTCATTTACAGCACTAAAATACAATGATGGGGAAAGATTTTGATACTGGTTAACTACTCACCTCTATTTGACCCTGGCGGGCATACGACGGATGATTCTTGAGAATCTTAATGGCCACAATCTCATTAGTTCCACGCTTCCAGCATTTTGCGACTTGTCCAAATGTTCCCCGGCCGAGGAACTCCAAAACCTCGTAGCTGTTGGAGACAGAGCAGAGGATCTCGTGCTGCACCAGCTGGTAGTCGCCCTCACTGTGGGAGTTGCTGCTCTTGGTGGTGGATGTGGAATGAGCGATGGACTGAGCCGTGGTGTTGCCTCCACCTCCAGCCACACGATTGGGGAGCACAGGAGCTGACAGCTCCTCCAAAATCTGCACGCTGTCGCTGCTGTCCACCTCCTCAATTTTCCTCTTCCGACTGCCCTGTTTCTGATAGCCCTCACATGTCAGAGAGGTGGAGCCTGTATCTTTTCCACGCTGACTGGATGTGGATGATGACGAGGAGGATGATGAAGGCTCAGGGACGCTGCCGGTGCTGTCTGCGGCACGTACCACTGTCTGTTCCCGCGAGCCTCCCGAAAGAGGAAAGACCACGTTGGAGGAGTTGTAATTGGGGTTGAATCCAGATGTGGAGGGGGAGGAGCCATTTGGGTGGTTCGGGCTGTGCTGGTAGTAGCTGCTCTCACCTGATTGGCTGCTCACGTTCCATGCATGGTTTTCCAATTTCAGTTTCTTGGAGCGGGACAGGCCACTGGAGGACACGGAGGGAGAGGAAAATGCCTGCATTTGTGAGGACATGCCTAAAAAGGATAAAGTGAAAAAAATTTGAAAATAGTTTTCTTGCATAACTTAAAATTAATGAATAACTTTTACTTGTTCACTCCCGGTGGAATGACCTGCCCAGCTCAATCTGAGCAGCTGAGTCTAAAAACGGCTAAAAACATATCTCTTCCATCTTCATTTGACCCTCTAACTCTAGAAATCTCTATTCTAATTCTATTTTATCTACTTGTTTTCTTTTTTATTTAAAAACCCAGTTGACCCTCTAACACTTGCACTCTCTATTCTATTTTAATAAGGAAAAAATGAGACTCTAACACTAGCATTCTCTATTCTTTTTCTATTTTATCTACTTGTCTTCTATTTATTTATTATAAAAAATGACCCTCAAACAACAGCATTCTCTACACTTTTGACTTGTTTTATTTTTTTTATTTTTTTTAAATGACACACTAACACTAGCATTCCCTATTCTTCCCTATTCTTTATCTACTGGTTTTATTTTTATTTATTATTAAAAAAAAAACTCTTGCTACGTATACTGCATTAGGCTAACAGAGACTTGTCACAATACTTACATATTATTGCTCTTTTGTTGGTTTTAATTGATTCTATTGTCATCATTTTTCAGTCACTTTGGATAAAAATCTAAATGACTAAATGTAAAATTATTACTAGTACTTTTACAAAATATTTTTGAGAACAAATATAAATAAGATTTCTTAGGGTTACTTAATTTAACAAAATGACAACAAGACAAAGCTAAACTGCTTACATTGATTATGCTACAATGGTTTGATGGACAAAAGTTTTAAAGTATTAAAATAAAAAATTCACTTTTTAACAAATAATAATATTTCATTATAATACAACTTTTGCCACTTCTTTTTATTTTTCAAAATTGCATTTTTTATTGATATTTTGTTTCAGCTACATTTATACCACCTAGATATTTTCTCACTTTTAGTTCCTCAAAATAAATAAATAAATATAAACAAACAACAAATAAATAAAAAATACATTTAATTTAATTTAATTAAATTGACATTAAATTCAGAAATTAAAAAGGTTTATCACAGAGGAGATGCAAGTCATTGTTTATATGGCTGAAATTTTTATGTTTTTAAAATAACTTTAAAGTAATATTTAAATTTTATAAAATAATTTCCATGCAGAATATAATCATTATTCTAACATTTAATATTACTGTTTATTTTTTAAAATATATATTTTAAAACAACTGCTTCACTTCTTATTAAAGAAATAACAATATACAATAGCACAATATTATGCTAAATCCACGTTTTCCCCCCAAGAAGTTCACCTTTTTAAAGACATTTTTCAGTTACATTTACATCATCATCTTTTTTTTACTTTTTAGCCCCACAAAACATATTAAAATGACCTTTTAATTGAGAAATTAGAGAATGTTCATCATAAAATGTATGCATTCAAGTCATTTGCAATTTTAATGCATTTTCTGAAGACATCCAGACAAAGCCATGAACAAAACACACGTCCGCTGCCATAGCAACCGCTCTAGCTAGGTGATACAGGGTGGTTGCTATAGAAATGGCTGTAGCCAGTTAATTGGGAGGGGTTGTCATGGCAATGGTTGCTACTGTGTGATAAAAAAGAGGTGTGACGGCGACAAATGTTTCACAAACAAACTATTCAACTTTCATTGTGACAGTGAAACATACACTAACATGACCAAACCTTACAAGTCAACAAACACCGAGACTGTCGTGTCAAACAGCTCGCTGGCTGCGGAAAATCAACCTGACGTGCTGTAATGCATGCAACACGCTTCAGAAATCCTCACATTAACTGTCTTTATGCAGTGTAAAATCTTTACAGCTCACCTGCTGTGTGTTGAATTCCTCAGCTTGACAGTTGTTCCTCATCTCTCCTATTAGGCCTCATTGTTTTCTCTTTTTTCTACTAGAAATGTCACCTCTGTAAAACGTCGCTTTATTCGAGCCGACAAGCTTTCGGGTGTCTAATATTGTTAGACACAGTCCAACGCACCGTCAACACCATCGTTACACATTAATATTTTGCAAGGACAGCGCAAAGAATTATGACTGAGACCTGGAGAGGAATGTAGGACATTAAACGCATTCCATTTCCGGGGTGTGAGATCGAGCGCTGATTGGCCGGACGCGGGTCACGTGGTGTAGAAATCTGTGACTTGTTAGTCATTTTTTTACAGTCTATGGTCATGATATGTAGCTGCGGCACAGTTTGATGCAGTTTTGTGTTTTATTAAAAATGTTACATGCACATACAAATTTTTTTTTAGAACGCAATATGTTTCGCCTCTTTGACTTTGACATTTTTTTGTTTAGTTATAAAACCCGGAATATGATGGGTATATGAAAGATTTTCAGTTAAAACGCTCATATCTACATAAGTTTCTAATGTTTGTAATGCTTGTAAGGTATGCATATGTATTAGATGATAAATCCATGGTACAAATAGTAACCCATTCTAAAAATTAAGTACTTATAGATTATATTACATTTTAAAATACTCATTCAGACTACAGTTACTTTTTTTATTGATGACATGATTTCATTTTATTCTTATGGTCAGATGACATGCAGATAAACAGGTATATTTCATATTTTTATTAAGTGTTTTATTTTGATTATTGTCATTATAAAAAGGTTTATTTTAAGTGTTTATGATTTAATTATTAGCTTTTCATTAAACTCACAAACCACGGTTTGGGAAACCTTGATGTAAAATGATGTTTAATGCACTTAACAAAAATGTTTTGGATTAATATTCATGTAGCAAGGTTCTTCGAAAAATACATTGATATTAGCATGGAATAAATATAAAATTAGATACCTCATAGTAATTTTTTATTCACTTCCAGAAACTTTACATAAACATACATCCAAGAGTGATTTCAGCAATACCTATGAATATGGATTAGTATTTGCCTGTGTATGGTCATTTTAGGGAATGTTTATGCCCATTTTTTCATTTTAAGGGACTTGGGAGTGTTCAAATGCAATTATATAAGTAACATGAGGCATGAGGTTAAAAAGTGTTTTGTCTCTGGGTGTTTCAACTGAATTTGTTGATATTGCATCTCTGTGCTTTGTCAAATGGCAAGAACTGAACACACGAAGGACCACTTTCTTTAACAGAATATTATTTATTCAAAATGTAAACACAACATGACTACCTCTGATTACACACCCCTCTAAAGGAAAGGATATTGATCAACAGTGTTCATGGAGGTGCTGAAAAAAGTATTACTGCAAGTATTTGGGACATCAAAACACTTGAATTGAGGGAGACCAGAGTATACTGGTACAAAGAGGGTATTTATTCCCTCCGAGTCTGAATGAGCAGCGACACGACCATTCTGACCCAGAAAGAGATGTGCATGTAGGTCTCAGCAATCTAGCCTTAGATTTATAAGTCTTTGTTGTGAATTATTTGTGCAACTCAAAGTACTTGTCCTAATGAGCACAACCGAAGATCTTACAGTACAACAGGAAAGGTAAGAATTTAATACATATTTGCCTGCCCATGTTTATAACAAAAATTAACTTGATTTCAATTTATTAAGAATTATTGCATAAATCACAACCCTTGAAAAGAAAAGAAGTGCTGTGTATCATGAAAGCCAAGTAGTGCTGACAATCCAACATATTGCACAGAAACAATTTATAGTGTTACATGGCCTGGGAAAAAAAACGAGTTCATATGCTTTTCTTTTGGCTGACAGGGCCCCCTCTGAAAGAAAGTTAATGTACACTTGGAGCGCTGCATCACAGATGAACAAGAGACAAATAATTCAGTTTACACCGCTTCTTTCCTGGCCTAACTGGTTGTTACAGTTGGCGTAGCGTAAGCGAGCACAAATGCATTTAAGAACAAATTTTCATTGGTAAAGCGTGTTTACAGTTGAGCCATTTCCATCAAATAAAATAGTCAGGGATCTTCGTCACAGCAATAAATCGTGCAACACACTTCAGAAATGCATTTTATTCTGTTGTTGCTGTTTTTAAGGAATGATTGAACTTTCTCTTTTAATCTTTCACATAAAAACTTACCTATATGCACAGATTCTAAAATCTTAAGTTTATTGAGAAATGTGAAAAACAACAAATGCTGATTCAGGCCCTAAAAAAGCTCACTCGGATTAATTTCACCGTCACATGATGTTGGCTTCTTCTGGGAATTGGGTAAGGTAGAAAATTTGCTCGTTTTAAAATTGCCTTACATATTAATGAAGCCATCATTTCACGTGACCTTGACCTTTAAGTGGCTGTGTTGCACAAGATCTTGTTGTCGCCACTACGGAGGAAATCACCAAGCTCTCAATTTCATAACGGGACACTGCTTCATTTTATTTGGTTGTGAGAAAACCCTTTTGATTTCTCGCTACCTATTTTGGTCGTGAGAACAGCACCAGCCTTTCATCCCTCCCGTCGGTGTTTCTCATTGGGCGATTCATTCCTGCGCGATGCTCCGAAGAACGTATTTGACCGTGTAGGCGAAAGCGGCGAAACCTACGATGACAAACAAATTAGCTAGCGCTCCGCCCAGGAGTCCATGGTTTCGGTTGACCTGCTGGAGGTCAGGCGGGTGGGCCGCGCCGGGGGGCAGGTGCCCGTTCATGGGCAGGTGCCCGTTTTGCGCGTGGTGGGCTTCGCCGTCCGGTACCACGTCAGGGAGGGGCAGCGCCTGTGAGCGGGACCTGAGCTCCTCCTGCATACGCTGCTTCTGCTTGATTTCCTGTTTAAAGGGGGGAAAGAGGGGGGGTCAAGTATTAACATATTTGTTAAAAGAATGTGTTTACTGCTCATGCATACATCTGTGAGAAAGTATGGCACGGTACTTACTTCAACAACATCTGGAAACAGTTCACAAAAGACTTTGTCCTTGATGTTGAATGCAAGACTCTGGGAGGCCAACTGTCTTTTCTGCAGGGAACACATTAAAAGCAAACATGGCATTAAAATTGATTCCATGTATATACTTTGTGCATGTTTACGCATAAGGGCACATTTCAAGAACTTGAAGGGTTAGTTCACCCAAAAATCGTTCCAAACCCGTAAGACCTTCGGAACACAAATTAAAATAGTTTTGATGAAATCTGAGAGCTCTCTGACCCTCCCATAGACAGCAATGCAACTGCAATGTTCCCAGGTCCAGAAAAGTAGCAAGGACATCGGTAAAATAGTCCATGTGACATCAGTGGTTCATCCATAATTTTACAAAACTATGAGAACACTTTTTGTGCACAAAGAAAACAATAACATAATTTATTCAACAATTCTTCTCCCCGAGTTACCCTCTTCCACCATTTTGGAAAGTACCCCAGAACGTAATTGTGCGCATGCTGAACATAAACAACACTCATGTCTTTCCTACGTTTCTGGACCTGGGAACATTGCAGTTGCGTTGCTGTCTACAGAGCTCTAAGATTTAATCAAAAATATCTTAATTTGTGTTCTGAAGATGAACAAAGGTCTTACGGGTTTGGAACAACATGAGGGTGAGTAATTGACAGAACTTTCATTTTTGGGTGAACTATCCCTTTAAAACAATTCATATTAAAACAATAATAAAAACTGCTTCATCACCTTTTTGAATAATGTCCAAATCTGGTATGCAATGGTCACTTTTTAATATGCAATTAATTTCTGATAGATAAAATCAAGTTCTGGTTCACAAAAAAAAAACCACCAATTAAAGGTGACAAAAAATCCATTAATATGTTAATAGGTGTCAAAACAATGGCCACGTAGTGCGTGAATTTCTCCCTAGTATTATGAAGTATATTGTACATTCAAAAGTATACTGTAATATTCCAAAATCTGGAGTTGGTAACATTTTTCATGTTTTTACAAGAAGTCTAATATTGTGAAATACAGTTAATTTTTTTTATGTTTTCTATTTGAATATATTTTAAAATGTGATGTATTCCTATAATGCAAAGCTGAACTTTCAACAGCTATTTCTCCAGGTTTAGTGTTACATGATCCTTCAGAAATCATTCTAATATGCTGATTTGAATTCTTTTATCTGCTTTACATTTTTATGGAATATAAAATATATATTTTCCCTGGTACAAGAACAGCACTTATAAAAAAATAAATAAAAAAAAAGTCAAAAATTACCCCCATTAAAAATGAAAAAAAGAATCTGCCAATCTATTCACTTGGGTGAATTATTCCTTTAATACATTTAAAAAAAATGGCACTGGTGTGTGTGTGTGTCTCTTAAAGTCTGTTGAGCAGTGAAATGCTTAAAGCATTTGACTGTGATTTTAAATCAGCGTGACACTCACTGTGAAGTCAGATGTTTCGATACTGCCGAGAGTCGGGCCTTTTTCAACCATGAAGCTCAGGAGGCCTGTTAAGATGGTGGATACGGACCATGCGGGGTTCCATGTGTCAGGGTGAAAATCTGTGATGGAAAGACACAACCTGAAAGAGAAAGAGAAAGCAACTTGTTATGCAGGAATTGTGAACAGTATTGTTCTTCTAAGCTGAATGTCTTAGCCTTTTTTGAAACACATGCAGATGCTGATTCGTCAATTCAGTGTTCCAAACAAGCAAAAACTCACAGCACAGTAACAACTATGAAGTAAAATAATAGAGGCCAACCTTAGTTTACATGTAGCATCAGACGGATGTTCTAATGAAAGATTTTTATCACATAGTAAACATTTCATAAAAGCAGTAAGGCACTCATGGCTGTGTCATGCCTATCAGCGATCTTTAGCTGTAACTATGCATAAAATGACAATGCTTACATATCTTTGTGCTTAAATAAGGGTCTTAAAAAGAAAGTGAAAGTCTGAGGTTGTGTACCTTGTATTACATTTAAATCTGCCATTGGGTGTGATCATGTATATGCTTGGTGGTTTGAACGGGAATTCCCGTGGGAATATGAGCTTGCCATGATAGTAGCCACCTATGAAATACAAAAGACAAGTAAAAATGAAGCAGAAACTGCACAATTTATAAAAGGAAGCACTAATGAGAAATTAAAGGAGGAAATCACCTTCATATGGAGTTTTCTCAGGGCCACGTACTAGATAATGCCTGAAAGAGAAAGGAATCTTATAAAGTCTTTAATGTAGATTATTATATGTGATAAAAGTCTTGTCAGATGTTTCTGAGAATTTTAAACTTTTTACATATAGTGACTCTTAATGGGCAGTCAAGCTTCAAAAAGGACAAATAAGCACCATCAAAGTAGTCCTTACAAATAGTGCACTTCAATATTAGCCCATATCCTCACATAAAGGCATCATTCTGCTTCAGAAGACTAGGAATGCATCATCTGAGTCATAATAGACCTCTTTCAAGGTGCTTTTGTAACCTTTTGGGAGCTTGACAGCATCCTTCTTTATTCACTTTCATTGAATGGAAGCAGAGTGAACATTCTGCTAAATACAATATAAACAATCATCAGATAAATATAATATAAATCATGAATTATGTTATTAAAAAAAATGAAGGATTAAGATAAAGCTCTTGATGAAGCTCCAAACTTAAACAACAAAAAACAAGTCATGTAAAAACACTACACTAATACACTACTAGTCAAATGTTTGGAATAATTATTTTTTTTTTAATGTTTTTAAAAAAAGTATCTTGTGCTCACCAAGGGTGCATTTATTTGATAAAAATAAAAGTATTCTAATATTCTGATTTAGTACTTAATTATTACCAACTAATTATTAGTGCTCAAATATTAATAATGGTTATTATTATTATTAGCAGTTCACATTATTATCAGCTTTTTGCTGCTTATTATTTTTGTGGAAACCACGATGCATACTTTGATGAACAGAAAGTTCAAAAGGACAGAATTCATTTGAAATAGAAATCTTTTGTAACATTACAAATGTCTTTATTGACACGTTTGGTTAATTTAACATGTCCTTTCAGAATAAAAGGATTACTTTTTCTTCTTAAATTTTTTTTTTTTGAATGCTAGTGTATCACAGTTTCCATGAAAATATTAAGAATATGTATGAAAATTCATCAGATTTTTAAAAATACATTAGAACTGAAAACAGTTGTTTTAAATTGTAAAACTATTTCACAAAATGACTATTTTACGGTATTTTTCTATTAAATATATACAGCCTTGGTGAGCATAAGAGAGATCTTTCAAAAACATTAAAAAGTGTTAATTATTCCAGACTTTCTGACTGGTAGTGTGTGTTTGGGTGTGTGTATATGCATGTAGCAAAATAATATAATAAATGTTTTAAAGGAAATCAAACGTACCATTCCAAAATGTTGGAGGGCAGAGGTTCAGCACAGATATACGGGACTGGATCTTTCTTGATGCGCAGGTAATCCTGTTTTAACCGCTGTGTTGCTGTGGTTGGGGCCCTCTTGTTTAAGTTGTTGCTCATCTGTGAATCACATGGCACTCTGAGTTACACAATACAATCTGAACACTTCCTAGTTTTCATAAATGTGACTAATCAGAAGAACAGAAGACTTACAAGTATATATTAAAGCCTGAAATGCATCAACACAACTCAGACATTAATTGCTACCATATTGTTATGATTGTCAATAAGGAAGCAGCTTGACATCTGTGTATGATCATGAACTGAGGGTACAGCCATCCAAATAAACTCAACTGTAGATTTGATTACACAACGGCAGACACTTAAGCAAATGACCAGAACTGCTGTGCTATTTTAAACAACATGTGGCATGTGTTTACTGTGCGGCTAACACCTTAACAGCCATCAACTGTAGCCAAAATAAGACAATAACAGTGACAAACGAATGTAAATAGAACTAAACAACAACGACATGCGTAAACAGCGCTTAAACTGAGACGAGGAATGTGTTTCAAAACATCAACACAGCATCTTTGGACGTCACAGACGCATTCTAAACGTTCAGTTATACATTATAATGACAACAGATGCGGTCTAGGTAACGTTAGATAGTTTACTAGGTTTTAAAACACACTGAAAGGGGATTTTTAATGGTTTAGTCTCACCTCTTTCAACGCCTTCCACGAGATCGACCACGATCAAATTGGGGTGATATATTGATATCCCGTTTATTTCAGAGTGAATACGCCCCTGATAAACTTTCAAAAATAACAAAAATGTAGCTCTTCGGCTAAGGTGAAATTGTCATCTATCCCCCATGCCAATATGGCTGCCGCAACACCAGGAAGTGATGAGGTAAAAAGGAAAATAAAAGTTCTGAAAAGCGTTCGGCTGCCTTTCAAAATAAAAGTCTGACCTTAGACTGACGAAACTGGGCGAGCTGCTGTGATATTTTGTAAATTAAATGTTTGAAATAAGTAAAGCATTTGTATATCATTGTATGCAGTATGTCGCCGAATAATACTTTCATCAACAAATAACACATTCAAATCATAAATGTATTAATTTATTTATATAAAACATTAATTATACATAATGTGTAGCAGTCAGTAACTACAGGTACGTCTCAAAAACATTTTTTTAACTTATTTCAAACAGTGAAACTTTCATATATATTTTAGATTCATTACATGTAAAGTAAAACATTCCAAAAGTTTTTTTGTTTTCATTTTGATGATTAGAGCTTACAGCTCATGAAATTCAAAATCCAGTATCTCAAAATATTAGAATATTTCCTAAGATCAATCAAAAAAAAGGATTTGCAAAACAGAAAAGTTCAAGTTCTTTAAAGTATGTTCATTTATGCACTCAATACTTTGTCAGGGCTCCTTTAGCACAAACTCCAGCATCAGTGAGGAATGGCATGGAAGCGATCCGCCTGTGGCTCTGCTGAGGCACTATTGAGTCTTCAGCTCCTCTGTATTGTTGGATCAACCGTTTCTCATCTTTCTCTTGAAAATATACCATAGATTCTCTATGGGGTTCAGGTCAGGCATGTTGGCTGGCCAAACAAGCACAGTAATATCATGGTCAGCAAACCACTTGGAAGTGGTTTTGTCACTGTGGGCAAGTGCTAAAGTCCTGCTGGAAAAGGAAATCAGCATCTCCATAAAGCTTGTCAGCAGATGGAAGCATAAAGTGCTCCAAAATCTCCTGATAGATGGCTCCATTGACTCTGGACTTGATAAAACACAATGGACCAACACCAGCAGACGTTACAGCACCCCAAATCATCACTGACTGTGGAAACTTCACACTGGACTTCAAGCAGCTTGGGTTCTGTGCCTCTCCAGTCTTCCTCCAGACCTTGATTTCCAAATGAAATGCAACATTTAAATTTATCTGAAAAGAGGACTTTGGAGCACTGAGCAACAATCCCGGTCTTTTTCTCTTTAGCCCAGGTAAGACGCTTCTGACGTTGTCTCTGGTTCAGAAGTGGCTTGGTAGCCCTTTTCCTGAAGATGTCTGAACGTGGTGACTCTTGATGCACTGACTCCAGCTTCAGTCCACTCATTGTGAAGCTCTCCCAAGTGTTTGAATGAGCTTTGCTTGACAGTATTCTCAAGCTTGCGGTCATCCATGTTGCTTGTGCACCTTTTCCTACCCAAATTCTTCCTTCCAGTCAACTTTGCATTTAATATGCTTTGATACAGCACTCTGTAAACAGCCACCTCTTTCAGTAATGACCCTCTGTGACTGACGATCGTCTTCTGGACCATTGCCAGGTCAGCAGTCTTCCCCATTATTGTGGTTTCAAAGAACAAGAGAGACCCTGAATTTATACTGTAGAGATGGTCATTAATGAAACTCAAATATAAATATTCTAATATAATGAGATACTGGATTTTGACTTTCATGAGCTGTAAGCTCTAATCATCAAAATGAAAACAAAAAAACTTTTGAAATGTCTTACTTTACATGTTATGAATGTAAAATATATATGAAAGTTTCACTTTTTGAAATAAGTTACAAAAAAATGAAGTTTTTTCACGATATTCAAATTTTTTGAGATGTACCTGTACAGTGATTTTGGTCTAAACAACTGACCGAGTCATTCGTTCAGGAATCAGACTACACTGCTCGACCTGTGTTAATGAGTCACTATAAAGAACCGACTCACTGGAGTCATTTGTTCGGGAATCAGACTGTACTCGTCGCCATGCATGTTTATGATTCACAATAAAGAACCGACTCATTAGAGTCATTCGTTCTGGAGTCAGACTGTGTGTTTATGATTCACTGTAAAGAACCGGCTCATAAAAGTAATTCGTTAACTGGCATTAACGAATGGCAACCCTATATGTCTTTGAATTTAAGAACCAATTCACAAGGGGGAATCGGTTTATACTTGTAGTTTATTAAATTCACTATAAAGAACCAGTCCACAAACGAGTGATTCTTTTGGGAATCGACTACTGTTATCTCAACTACATGTTTTTTGATTCACTACAAAGAGCTGGCTCATATGACTGATTCATTCATCTAGAATAGTTGAAATGTCAAACTTAACTTTATTTGGACACCTGACTGTAAGGTAACTCTCAGTCCTTCTTTTGCAGACTCATTTTGTATTCAGCAGAAATACATGAAATTGTGTGGGGAAAATCATTACCTGATGCTTCACGTATGTAAATAACCCAGGTTAACATGCAGCAACATTGTCATTTTAATTTACAACTTTTTATGAACCCAAGAAAACCAGCAGATTTTTTGAGATATATTTATTTCCCACAACAAAAGGTCCAACTCAATGTTTTTGTATTTGTAACAAAATACCATCATTTTATGATATATTATCAATTTGCATCTAAAAAGACAATATACAATATCTGCATTTGAATTTGCAATGATTTATAGTGGCTGTACAGATCAAATATAAAGACTACACCAGCATAGTCATACAACACAGTACATTCATCGCTACAGCAACAGACAAAATCACTGCAGATTCTCCAAACACAACTTCCTTATTATTTCAACTGCTTTAAAAACAGAAAAAAATGATCAGCGCTGGATATGTTTCATAATAGAGGATATAAGTGATGCTTGTGTAATAGTATTGGGATGAAATGAAAAATGAGAAAGCATTCATGCATGATTTTTTGATTATATGTTTAACAGACATGAAACCACACATTGCAGATGTTTTGGCATTTAGTGCCTCATTAAGTGCCTTTTACTGGTATGGCTAAAAGAGGGAGAATACAAATGAAGAAAATTGACAAAACACTGGGGATAAGTCCAGCTGACCCCATAAAGATACAAAAATAGCATTAAATTCATTGCAAACATTCAACACGACCATAATAATCATTTAAAGTCATTCACACTCATCTTCATCACACTTATGATATCAGCTAGTCAAAGTGTCTTCTGCTCCAGCTTGATTGGTGTCCAAAGTCTAAATCTGAGCTTGATCTGTCACACTCTAGATTAAAAAATCAACATATTATAATTGATATAATATATAAATATATATATGTATATGTATGTATAAACACACATCTTTTTTTTTCTACATTTATTTTACAGATGCCTAATGGATATTATCTACCTGAAGGAGTGACGGAAGTGAACACTCCTCCGTTTCAGCTTCTCAGGATTGTGGGATGCCATATGGGAAAACTCACGGAAAATGTCCAGGTAGGTGGTGTCACCTAAAATGGGATCAAACACAGTTAATGTAACTGTACATATAACTCCTAAAATGCAGCTGTAATGTGAATGGAAGCTTTTGTATAAAATCGATATAAAAACATGGTAAATAGTTCTATGTTAGAAGCTTTATTAATGCAAAAGCAGGTCTCTGAATGCCAAAGTAAGGAGGTCCAGTCTATTACAATAACCGTGTTTTCAGCGAGTTTCAATGCACTTCAGAGATTTAGAGTTAGAATTAGAATTAAGGGACAGAAATAAAGCAACCCTATGAAAATGAGCCTTCTTGTGCCTTGTAGGGTCTTTGTACTGTCTGGGTAACCATGGTAACTACTGAAACTTTGAAAGGGACAAAGAGTGGGTTTGAACACTTTGCTAAACTGTGTGAATTTCTCATGCTTGATTTACAATGAGGAGACTGTCCCTGTATTCCCAGGATGGGTACTCATGCGTACCGACTAGTGTCTGCACAACAACCATTGAAAGAAGGAGAAAAGTTTGAGTTCTGTCGCATTCCTCTTTAAATAGAAGTTCTATTGAATTTCATAAACTTACAATGAAATGGTAAACCATTGCATTTTGAGTTATTTTACAAGGTAACCTATTTTCTTTTTAACCTAGAATATTCCTTTAAAAGTAGATTTGATTACAGTTAATGCAATTGAACTGACATCTCTTCAAATAAATATTAAAAATGCACTGTATACTTGATGATGATGATAATAATAATACACTATTGTTTAAAATTTTGGGGGACAGTAAGATTTTTTGAAAATTAATACTTTTATTCAATAAGGATGCAGTTGATCAAAGTGATGGTTTTCACAAAAATATAATGCAGCATAACTGATTTCAACATTGACAATAATAACAAATGTAAATCAATATATTAGAATGATTTCTGAATGTGACGCTGAAGACTGGAGGAATGATGCTTTACATCATGAATAAATTACATTTTAAAATATATTCAAATAGAAAACAAGCTATTTTAAATTGTAATAATATTTCACAATATTACTTATTTTCTGCATTTTTTTAATCAAATAAATGCAGCCTTGCATGGGCATAAGAGACTTTAAAAAAACATTAAATTATTTTTACCAACCCTCAAACTTTTGAACAGTAGGGTATGTTTTTATTATATATTTAATATATAATATATAACTTTAACCCTCGTGTTCTGGGGTTTGATTCAGTCAGAGGAACATTTTAACCAAGATTATCAGAGTCTCTATGATCCCAAACACAAGAACAGAAGGTTAAAGGGTTAAAAAAATCTTCATATTAGATCTCAAAAGAAAAACAGAACTTACTTACAGCAGCAAAATCAGTAAGTTGAGTTAATGCAGATGGTTATATAATACTGCAAACTAACACAGCAAAGCACTACAGAGAAGAAAGAGGCAGGAGAACTGAAGGCAAGCACAAGCAGTTAGTACTTCAGTCACATTTCATTTATTGTCATGATTCTTTTCTGTTTAGGAGGAGAGAACCGATAAAAGGGTAGAAACGAAGAGCAAAAAGAAAAACAGAAGTTGCAGAGTTTCTAATTTACAGCAGAAAGTTCAGTTATACAATATTCAGACATATTTTACAAATGACACCAACATGAAAAGAAAAGCAGAAATATGAAAGCAAGCAATAAAAGAGGTTATGTGCTACAGCCACCATCTCGAACACATCTGGTTATACAGTCTTTTTTTTTTTTTTAATATTGGTGCCCCCTTTGGCTGATTTGTTCACAAAATTTCATTTATTTGTCACTTCGGGAGTCATTTGATATTTACAAAAAAAAAAATTCATGTTAAACAGAAAGTGCTACGATTTCATTGGCCAGCGAGACACAGACGACACACCAACCAATGACCTTTCACCCCAAACATGTCGGGGGGAAATTTTACAGTACTCTAGCCTGTTCACAAACTACAGACAACACATTTATAGATTAATTTTCTCTCAAAAAGTGTGGTTTTTGATTGTGGACTTTGGTTGGGATCTAGAGTTAAAGACATCTGAGTCACAACATGAGAACATGTCTCATGAATATACCGTATTTATGACTCCCAGGAATTAATCCAGTGTATATGACATCACGTGTTAACTTGCTTACGATGTCATCCGATATTTAATATGTATATCATGGGAGTTCATCCTTTATCCTTAAGTGTTGGTGTAGTGTGACGTTGAGACTGTATTATGAGAATTCATTTACAAGCACAAATTCATAAAGAACAAAAAGCAGCAGGAAACCAAACAGACCAGAGCAATCAATGCACTGAAGACAACACAAGTTAACAATTAAAAATTAAACTGCTGCATCTAAAGTTTAGGTTTTGGGTCAGTATGATTTGTTTTTAAAGAAATTAATACTTTTAATCAGCGAGGATGCATTAAATTGATCGTAGGTGACAGTAACAGATATTTAGTATGTTAGAAAATATTTATTTTTTAAATAAATGCTGTTCTTTTAAACGTTCTACTATTCAAAGAATCTTGAAAAAAATGCATCAATGTTTCCACAAAAATAAAAAAATTTCCAACATAGATAATCACCAAATCAGGATATTAGAATGATTTCTGAAGCATCATGTGACACTGAAGACTGGAGTAATGATGCTGAAAATTCAGCTTTGCATCACAGGAATAAATTACGTGTTAAAATATATTAAAATACAAAACAGTTATATTATACTGTAATAATATTTCATCTTTACTGTATTTTTGATCAAATAAATGCAGCCTTGATGAGCATAAGCGACTTTACATTACAAAACCGAACTGACCCCAAACATTTAAACGGTAATTGTTGATTTTAACACCCAGTAAATGAACTGGCCTTTTTGTTTTTGGATTCTCAACCGGAGTTTCGTTGTGAACTGTAAAATTCACAAGTATATTAAGTTACAAAAATACAATCTGTTACCACAGTACAAAAACAAAATCATGTCGTATCGTTGCACTATTGCTCTGGGCGGTACTCAAGAAAAGCATAAAAATCCAGTTTGAGGCATTTTCTACACCATCATCCAAAAAAAGTGACCAAAAACGACAGTGGAGTTAAGAAAAAGTGCATAACAGTGGCGTTTCAGTTGACAAAAATCACAATTTCAGTTAGTAGATTAGACATTTTATACATTTATGACATAAATCACAGTTTTTGAACCCATTCTCCCTCATGCGTTTGCAAGCACAAAACACAGTTTTAAGCACCTGATCCCCATTTAAACCAAGTGTACAAAAATGCCGCTAGAAGAACACTATTAGAATAGATGGACAGCTGCCTAACATACTGTATTATACTGTTTGAAGTGTAAGTGAAGAGTGAAAGTGCAGCCTGGCGTGTGTATAGAAGCTAACGCTGAAGGTTAGTTCATCAAACGGTTTAGATACACTAATAAGGGCTCTGTAAGATCAGCGAGTGCAATAGTCTGTGTAATCGGTATTTGGACAATACCACCACAACTACCTCAATCCCAGGTAACCTTCATTATATAAAAACTGTCTTGAAATGAGTAGCACCACTGTTCGCTAGGCCAAAATATGGTAGCCAGTCAATCGTGTGACTAATCTGCAGCATGTGAAGTGGTCAAGCTAGGTAACCAGATCTGGGACATGGTTACCCTAACCAGTTTGAGAAAAGTTAGGTTAAACTTGACTGGAAGTTCACCTAATCAACCACCTTGGTTCAACTCTGACCAGATAGCAACCATTTAAAACCACCTGAAGCTGGAATTCCCAGCAAGACTGGCCCATCTTTACAGATAAACACATAAATACTTGGCAGTTCTTAGAGGGAATTATGGGAAAAAGCGCTACACTCTCTAGCACTCGGCTATGTTGAGACAGATAAACTCTTGGATGCATTTCTTATACTGCTGCTCTGTGGGACTGCTGCTAGAATATTGACCTGGCTGACCGAACGGACCCTCCGACTCGCGCATCTCCTCATTCATACGTGCTAGACGTAACCTGTCGAGAGAGAAAAGAAACAAAGAGAGGTTTTATTTGGAATCAAACTTTGTCCAATTTCTTATATACACTACCATTCAAAAGTATGAGGTCAGTAAGATTTTTCATGTTTTTGAAAGTCTCTTTTACTCACCAAGGCTGCATTTATTTGATCAAAAATACAGTAAAAACAATAATATTGTGAAATATTATTACAATTTAAAATAACTCTTTTATATTTGAATATGTTTTAAAATGTAATTGATTCCTGTGATGTAAAGCTAAATTTTCAGCATCATTACTCCAGTCTTTAGTGTCTGATATGCTGATTTGCTGTAATGCTGCTAAATATATTTGATGGAAATGTTATGTTTTTTTCAGGATTACTTGATTATAAAGTTCAAAATTACAGCATTTATTTGACAGTCTAACCAAATAAAAACGTTTGATCAATATAGTGCATCCTTGCTGAATAATAGGACTAATTTCTTTGATAAAACAATCTTTCTGACTCCAAACCTTTGAATGATAGTGTAAATATTCTCTGGGTAAAACTTACAGAAACAAATACACATGCATAGGAATTTTTTAAACTTACAGAGTAACTATGTCAGCGTTAGCGGCTTGAACCGCTATGCTCAGTGGGTCCTGGCCATCCTCATCACCATCGTTCTGGGTCGCTCCTCGTTTCAGGAATAAACACACTTGACTGGAAACACATGATAAAGAAAATACAGTTGTAGAAAAGCTTCAATTTAATTTGATGCAAAGCTGCATACACAGGAACAGACCTGCTAAAATGCTACAGCAACTGAAAATTTATAAATACCAGAAGTATCATTGTGTTACCATGTTTTTTGGACATCTTATCATGATTTCACCATTTTTGTTTTATTGGGTATGCATCGTCAACATGTTCAATGGACATATACCAATGCAAAACCATGGTATTCTTTCAAATGTCTTGGAGTACCTTGTAAACAACACAGTACATAAATATAATAAATATTCAGTATTACAATATATAATAAATGTATGACAAGTCCTCCTGGGAAGTTTGTATTTTTTTAGTTGGGAGGTTGTAATTACAACATCGGGTGCATTCAAATGCAAGATGAAGTACTATTTCTGCATGAAGTTCAACTATATATTTTTTAAATCAATATTTCTCATTGGCACCCCCACAACCCAGAAACTCTGGGCTTAAGAGAATCCAGTTTCCTGCTCGTAATTATGACTTTGTGGTGACATTCATGTTCTTTCAACTTTTAAAATCTCTTTCGGACATTACAATGCACCAAAAGACAGCAAAAGGCATTTGAAAATCTGTTTTATTAGAGTTACTCAGAGTTACTAAGCATGCACTTACCCAGTGTGACCTAAATATGTGGCGTGATGCAGCGGGCCTCTTCCCCTGTGATCTCTTTGGTTGACATCTGCACCATTTTGGAGCAGAAACTCACAGGCTATCAAGGAACCCTGAATGTTGAAAACCAGAGGATTAAAGCTTTACTACCACAAAATGGCATATGGTTATTATTTTAAATGTCATTAAAATGAGCTGGAATTTACCGTCACTTCTTATCTAGGTTACTGTTAATATGTGCATGTGCAATGCATCTGAATATTTTTGTAATGACTCACTCCAATCACAGCCTGAATAAGGGGGCTTTTCCCCTCGTCCTCTTCATTCACTGAGTTGACGTCAGCTCCATGTGCCAGAGCTTCAGCCATGACGGGCAGATTTCGTGCCTGACAGGCCTTATAGAGTAACGCTCCGGGATCAAGTTCTCTCAGATCCTCTGGATCTGATGCCTCCGGCTCTAATTCAGCCTCATTACTGGAGTCTTCAGAAACCTCACACTCTGAATTACAAAAACACATGGAACACATGATCCATCTGCTTCAACAGTCAGTATGGAAAACGAACACTTGGTTAACACCGTCAAGTCACACAGTGGTTCACTCACCCTCCTCTGTGACACTGTCCACCACAGACTCAAAGACCAAGACGTCAGTGCTGCCGTGAGTACTGCCACCTAACCCACTGTCACTGCTCAGACCTGCGGGACCAACACAAGCCCACCACAGGCACATTACACTCTAGGGCGTCAATACCAGCTGATGTGCATTGACAGCAAACATGATGAAACTATGTGTCACAGCTACACAACTATATGAAACTGCGCAAAAAAAACAAAGCAACAAAGCAGAAAATACAAAAGAAAAGCATAAAATAAAGCAAAAATCAAAACAAAAAACTAAGGAAAATGCAAAGCAAAACAAGTAAACTACAAATAAAGCAAAAAAAACTAAACAGTAGATAAAAAACAAATCTAAACAAAATAACACTAAACAAAAGTAAACAAAACTACAAAAGTAAACAAAAACAAAGCAAAACATGTAAACGAAGTAAATTAAAATAAAGCAATCTCACAAAAGTAAACAAATAGAAAAAGCAAGGTAAAACAAAAACCAAAATCAAAACAAAACGCATAAAAACAAAAGCAAATGCAAGGCAAAACAAAAAACTAAACCCCAAACCAAACAAAAACAACAAATGTAAACAAAAAACAAAAGCAATGCAAAATGCAAAGCAAAACAAAGCAAAAAAACAACAACACCAAAAGTATACAATAACAAAGCTAATTAAAACAAAGCAAAACCACAAAAGTAAAGAAAAAACAAAGGCAAAACACAAGGCAAAACAAAAAAAACAAACAACGACAAAAAAAAAAAAAAAAAAAAAAAAAAAAAAAAACAGTACAACAAAAGTATATTTTAAAAAAACAAAGCAATTAAACCAAGTGTGGAAGCAATCATTTTTTTTGCCAGAATATAATACTTACTGCGAGGCCCTGAACCAGTGTCAAAATATGAAAATAGGGTGTCCAACTCATCCGGGCAAAAGAGGGAATCCCGTCTGAACTTTCTCTCCAGAGCAGCAGTTGCTTAAAGTTGGGGGAAAAAAGAGGAAAAGTCACTTTTTTAAAACTTTAACCATTTAACACATCTATTACAGCAATTCATACAATACCATTGTATTATAAGCACAGTAAAGCCCAAAAACGTTCTTGCACAGTTGATTAAAAAACATTATTGACTACCTGAGGAAAGGGTTGCAGGGGACGCACTGCCCGGCTCCTGTCTGAATTTGCGGTGTGTTTTGGGGACGGTGGTGGCGCTGTTATGTCTCCTGCATTTCCTGGGGTTCCATCGCCGCTCAGATTTTCTCCCGCCATTGACCAGAACTTCACCCGTCCTCATCTTCTTAAGGAACTTCTTCTCAACATACTTCGCTTTGATCCAGGCCTCCTTTTCTTGCCTTAAAAATGAAGGCAGCAATTAAGCCCCCGACATTCAGATCCACAGAAAAAGAGCCACTTGTGTCCATGTCCCTCATCACTCACCTGGAGCTGCTGGGTCCCGGTTTCTTCAGGCCCTGCTCTTCACAGCTGCCTTCATAGATGTGGTTGATGATACTGTTTCCTAGTTCACACATCAGCTGCATTGCAACAGAACACAGGGCAGTTATTGTCAGATCATGTTTGCTCATGTCACAGTGAAAGGTCATCCAAGAGAGATTAGGTGGAAAACAATTTTTTTAAAGTTTGAGTAGACCTTTAGTAACTCTGGTTCCCATGAGTCCAGGGTGAGAGAACGGACCTTTGAACAATGTACTCCCAAACTCCTGTGAAAAGATGGAAAAACTTTAGTCAAAAAATGTATTTTGTTGGTTTGTTGTACAACACAAATGCACAATTCCGTATTACTTTCAAAATGTTTCATTATTGGATAAAAATCTCAAGTACATTTCTCTCATCTTTTAATTTGTGATATTTTGGGATTGTTTTCTCCACAAATTATACGTGCAATGCAGCTGACATAATGCAAAATTAATGTACACACAACCTTAAAAATACATTTGCAACCATTTCGACTGCAAAACAACTTTATTAAAATTCATAACAACAATCATTACCATCATCGTAGTTATTTAGCTAACTTTATTTATGCAAAAAACAGTTCAACAACCACAACAATGACAATAATAATAGTAATTTTAGTATACTAGAATAATTATTATTATAACAAATGTCATTAATGATGATGATATGATGGTTGTTATTATTATTCATTGTTATTAACATTATTAAAAATCTTTTGCATAAATAAAACTGCATTAATAAGAGTGATGATAATAACAACGCTTATTGTTATTATTAATTATTATGAATATTTACCTTTTTTTTTTTACAAAGGAGGAAAAAAATATTTATCAAAAACCAACAATATTTGTAATATGCAATGCCAGATTTATCAGACAAATCAATTAGAAATTAGAATTTTGAATAAGTTTGATTGTAGGAGTCATGCTTGGTTATGCTTGTTGTTATTATTCATTGTACTACTTATTAAACATTTTTGCATAAATACAATTGCATAAATAAAGATAATGATGGATGTTATTTTTATAATTCTTATTTATTAAATAATTTTGCATATATAAAATTCCATTAATAATGATAATGGGGATGATAATGATGGTTATTCATTTTTCTTGTAGTCAAATGATTTTCTATATATAATTTTTTTGCATACTGGATCTGTTAGAGAACACAAATACACAAACAAAAATAAACCGTATTCTATCAGCCATCAAACAGCAGCATCAGTCAATCTCTGATTGTAAACTTGAGAAAAGTTTCTGATCTGAGCTCCAAGTGTTTCAAACTTCCACCATTCAATAACAATTCAAGCAAGATGTTTCCCACTCAAGCTGAGGAGAGCAGCACTGACATCACTAGACAACACTGTCATGTAAATGTGCATTCTGCCCACTAGATCAGCACGTTTCTAGGCAACCTATTTAGAACGGGTGAGGACTGTGTGATTGTGAGCCACAGCGTCTGGAGCAAAACACTCCTGTGAGCTCAGTGTAAGAGGTGTGGCGTCAGGAAGAGTAGGAATATTCAAAAGGTAGTCCAGACGCGGCTGACTGCATTAACAGCCAGCATGTCTCGTGTTTCGAAACAGAATCTGACATTCAGTAGGTCAAAAGGTTATCATATCTCATAAACTCCTATGTTCAAAGTTCAAGTAAGAGTGGAAAACGGTACTACGGTAACGGTAGTACAAAATGGTATACTACTGTTTTAAATTTAGATTTCAAATTCAATATCGATTTTAGAACTGTTGAAATTATTTACTGTATGTAATGCAAGTACTTTATAAGTAACTGTAATTAAATTCAAAATACCTAAAAATGAACAGTAATCCCTTACTTTATTTTTTCAGTGGATAAGTAATTTAATTACAGTAACGCGTTACACCCAACACTGGTTGTAAAGTCGTGACTGTCATGTTAGTCTGATGGGACCAAACTTCCTCTGTAAGTGATTTTAAAACATAAGACAGTACCCAGATCTGAAGACTACAATAAGATTTCACTTCTACTGTTAATACAATTTTGGTATGCTACTATGAGATGGATAGCCTAAATGTTATATAATTCAGATGGGCTACCTGTTATTTTTATGGTATATCAATATAAAAGTGTATATTTTTAAATGTCATTGTTGGTACATTTTACCAGTATTTACCATACTTTCAAAACAAAAATTAAAATAGGAAATATATGCAATATGACAATAATTTAAGAAAAGTGTTTTACAGAGAAAAAACAAAAACAAGATTTGGTTTTCAAAAGTCTTTTTCCAAAAGGTTCATCTGGAAAAAAGGGGATCGTCTTATATTCGGGTCAATACGGTAAGTATACACAACATCATAATTTATGCAAAACTGTTTTGCAATGGGAATGTATGTATATAATAATAATAATTAGTAACAAAGTTAAAAAAGAAAAAATAGTATTAAATATTATTACTATTACTAATATTATTCAACAATTTAATAATAATCATAATAACAACATATACTGAAATATTTATTATTATTATTAGATTATTCTTCTATTTCCCTTACAAAACAATTTTGCACAAATTTCTAACAATTAATATTATTGCCATTAATATTATTATTATTCAACCATTTCATAATAAAATAGAAACAAATATTTAATAACAAAAATAAAATAAATGTATTTATTATTATACTTATTAAAAATAAAATTATTATTATTATTATAACAGCATAAATATTATTATTAGAATATTATTATTCTACCATTTTTCCTGCACAACAATTTTGCATGATTTTATAATAACACTAATAATCATTTTGATCAATATTATTAACCATTTAATAGTATTATTATTGTTATTAGGTTATTATAATTCTACTATTTCTATTGTAAAACAATTTAGCATAAATTGGTAATCATCCATTGCAAAACTATTTTTCAGAAATTGCTAATAATAATAAATTTTGTATTATTATTATTGTGGTTATTATTATTATGTTCATGTCTTTATATTCATCACTGTGTGTCTGGAGGAAAGTAAGCGCAGTCGCTGACCTTCTCTCTTGTCCTGAGAGCCCTATGGTCGCTGGCTTGCCTCTGACTAATGAGAGAATCAAATCTGACCTAATCCAATTAGGAAACCCGACTGAGCAACACAACGTGTTTACTGTGGCTGGTCACGGGACAAACTCAACTCACAGACCTCACAGACCTTTTCTTTTGGTGTAATGGATCATGATTACGATCTCTTCCATGCCTTACCTGTGAATGCCGGAGCACTCGATGCAGAGCAAGACGCCCAGATTGATGCTGGCCCAGCGTGGGTCGGCCTGCCCACAGTCACAGCACTGCTGGTTTCCCGGCAGACACAGGATACGCTGCAGAATGATCTCACCCCTGCCGCTGCGCTCTCGGGGCTCATTTGCTGAATCTATACTGCTGATGGAGGGAGAAGCGGTTCGGTCCAAACGCTGCAGACAGACACACAAATCAGCACATTATTAGGATTTATTTGGGGGAAAATAGAACATATAAGCTATAACAGAACATATTAGTAGCAACAATTATGACAGACTTACTGATTCAACTGTGCTCATCAAATTATCCTTATTTAGTTATATTTTTAGAATGTTTTTAATTTTTGGATTTTTCAGTTACTTGAATCAGAACTTTCACACTATAGAACTGTTACAATAGAATGAACTGTTATCTATACTTTTCATTATTGGATGAAATATTAAGTATGCATGAATTGTAATAATAGTAGTAACAGTAATAATAATACTTATCATTATTATAATACAAAATATTATTATTGTCTGTTGTCTTTAGCAAAACAATTTTGCATAAAATTGCATAATAATGATAACGTTTTTATTATTGTTAGAATTAGTAACAGTAATAATAACAACAACAATTAATATTATCAATATTCTTTTAAAAATATTATTTTTATTTAAGCCTAATGATTATTATTTTAAGGAATTAGTTCAAAAACTCAATCAATTGTTTATTTGTAAATCATTCTGTAATGTTTTATTAATAAAATTGAAATTAATTAAACATAATATATATTTCAATGATTTTTTACTGTATTTTATTTGCACTTTGAATCTACCTGACACTAGTGAGAAATGTTTGCACTGGAAAAAATACACTCTTACAAGCCAGTTCTATCAAATATCATAAGGTAAAAAAAACATAGGGATATTACACAGGTTTATTTGAGTTTAGATTATCTTTGTTACTGTTTTCTTTAGGTTTTCTTTAGGTTTAGATCCAACCAATGCTCATCCTTTGTTATAGTGATTTAGCACGTAAACTGTACAAACCTCAATGTAATAATTGTCTGGACTCTCTCTGTACGCCGAGGCGATGCTGGCTTGAACCGCCTGGATCCAGGCCTGCCGGAGTTTCTCTGACTCCGCCTGTAGCATACAGCTCCTACAATACACATCCATACAACACAATTACTACTAGTTATACAGCTCCAAGAGTCTTTTTATACTGTAATCTAAAGTTTGAGCTTTACTCACTTGGTGGGCGACACGACTTCAAAACAGAACCTCCTCTCGATGTCCTCGCAAGGTTTGACAGAACAGAGTCTCAAGTCCTCCACAACAATTGTCAGCGAATCCTATGGAGGAGAAGACGCTTCAGTAAGGCTGTAAATGTGCTGACTTGAAGAAAAGCGCTCTAAATGAACCTGTTTCACTCTGAAGTGCATTAAACAGTATTGTGTCACAGTAATTTAAGCAGATTGCCTGAGCAAGCATTTCGACGGAAATAAATGGACGTTCTCCAAACAGATGAAGAGCAGGCAGTGCTGTGTTCATGCATTGATTTGTCAGGGAACGAGTTTGTTATCTTTAAAAAGACTGAGTGCTCTGGAGATATGATGCCTGGCTAAACTACAACTGCTGTATCTAACAGCTCAGTGACCTGTGAGGTGAAGATTCACCAACATTGATTGTGAGCTGAAGAATTCTGCTGATGCATGTTGTTGACACGAACTCAGTACATTTTCTCTAGGTACTGTATAATGAAGCTGCTCGTTAAAATCAAAGACAGACTACTTAACCCGTCTAAACCGCTGTGTCCACTTACTAAATGCTGATTTGAACTCACCTTTAGTTTCTTCTGATACACCAGCTGGCTGTTTTGGATAGAAAACCAGCGCCTGAAGCAATACAGGGATATAAGAGACAAGGAATTAGTTATATAATATATCTATATATATATATTATTGCTGTCAATCGATTAAAAAAATGTTTTTTCTGAAATGTGATATTTATCATGATTAATCCCCCCCAAAATTAAACTTTTTAAATATACTTTTATATTGCAATAATTTCACATTTAATCTTCAAATTAATGTAGAAACAACATAAAGACGGTATATTTTTAATATTTGATTAATGGCATCTTTTATTTTATGAATGCAGGCCAGTATCACTGATACCAATACTGATTTCTCTATAAAATTGTTCTTTTTTCCCTAATATTTAACCATTGACTGTAGCCATTCAACATTACAGTATAATTGAGAGCTATCAATTTGAATATTGACTACACTTTATTAAAATAACTTCTAATTTAAGTGAACTTTAAACAATCTTCACATACACCCATTATAACCAATGTCATATTTAGCTATCTGTGCCCTTCAGCAAGTTAGGAAACATACAGAAATTGAATAAAGTTATCAAACACTAAATTCTAAATTAAATATAGATGAATCCTTAAAGCTATAAAAGTGATTGATTTCCTGTTTTTTTCTCTTGTTCTTTGAAGAACAGACATCGCAGCAGCTGGGTTAATAGCTTATTTTGAGTGCTGTTTCTTTAAGAGCTGCTGCTGCTGAACATGACGTGGATCTGACATCATATTCACTCTCAACTCTCTTTACCTTTTCTGACCCACTTCAGGTCTTAAAGTCTCTATTAATGAGCTTACGAGTTGAATCGGGCGTGTTAGATGAGGGAGACAGTGCTCTAGGACAGTTGCTTTGAAAACCATTTCTAGTGAGACAGTTTCAGAGACATGTTCTTAAATGTGACTCATATATATCATATAATAGATGCATGCACAGTTTTAAGGCAGCTTTAATCACCTTCATGACTTAACTGACCACAACATTGCATGCATATCGTTTATTTCGCGCTTTGATATGAAATGATAAAGGCTACAGCGCGCACCGGCGCCTTTGTGCGTGTAATTGAAGAGTCTGAAACGTCTCCTGTATGTGGTCATAAAGACTTTCTATGACTAAATAAATGCACTTCTTAGCCAGAAAAAAAAGACAGAGGCAGCAGTTGTGAGTGGGGTGGCCAACAGTATATATATATATATATATATATATATATATATATATATATATATATATATATATATATATATATATATATATATACACACACACTATAACTCAAAAGTTTGGGATCAGTAAGATTTTTTAAGGGAGTCTCTTCTGCTCAAGGCTGTATTTATTTGATCAAAAGTACAGAACAAACTGTAATAGTGAAATCTTATTGCAATTTCTAATATTGGTTTCCTATTTTAATATACTTTAAAATAGAATTTATTTCTGTGATGCAGCGCTAAATTTTCAGCATCATTACTCCAGTGTTCAGTGTCACATGATCCGTCAGAAATCATTCTAATATGCTGATTTATTATGAGTGTTGAAACTGTTGTGCTGCTTCATAGTATTTTTTGGAACCTGTGATACTTTTTTCTTTGATTCTTTGATGGATACAAAGTTAAAAAGAACAGCATTTGTTCAAAATAGAAATAGTTTCTAACAATATAAGTCTTTACTATGACATTTATCCATTTAACACATCCCTCATGAATAAAGTATTCATTTCTTAAAAAAAAAAAAAAGAAATAATTACTGACCCCAAACTTTTGAATAGCATTGTATATTGTAACACAAAATTTCTTTTTTAAATAAATGCTTTTCTTTTTAACTTTTTATTAATCAAAGGATCCTAAAAAAAATATAACAGGTCCCCGAAAAAATATGAAGCAGCACAACGTTTCCAACACTGATTATATATCAGCATATCAGAATGATTTCTGAAGGATCATGTGACACTGAAGACTGGAGAAATTATGCTGAAAATTCAGCTTCAATCACAGGAATAAATTACAATTTATTTTAAATTGCAATAATATTTCACAAAATAACATTTTTTTTCTGTATTTTTGATCAAATAGATACAGCCTTGATGAGCAGAAGAAACTCCCTTAAAAAACATAAAAAATCTTACTGATCCCAAACTTTTGAGCAGCAGTGTGTGTATATATATCTAACTATATATACCCTCTAAGACTAGACTTCTCTATTCTTTTTCTTTTCTATCTACTTGTTTTCTTTTTATTTAGTATAAAAAATCCATAAGTCATTTCTTCAGTTTTTACTTATTACCTTTATTGTCATCCAAGTCAAAGTTAATCTGTAAAAAAAGCTATTTAAATAATTCCATAACACAATTGTTTAATTAATAATAATTGAAATAAATAATATTAATAATAACAATAAAAAAAAATTAATAACACTGTTAATTACAATATTAAAGATTTTTTATGGATATTGATATTGGATATTCATGCTCACTTCCTCAAATTTAACTTTTTTATATTACTTTTACTGTCATAAAGTTACTGTCACACTTTTACTGTTTTTACTGACTTTAATATAATTTAAAAAAATTATAAGAATAATAAATAATTTAATGACACTGTTGATTGTAATCAAGTCTCAAAAATATGATTTTTTCTTACCATACTTTAAATGTTATAATGGCAAAATTCACTTGAAGAATTTAAAATGACTTTTTAATTTTTAATTTATCTAGACAAAATACCATACAATGTAAAGAATCTAGAACACTAAAATAATATCAGTATCAACCTGAATTTTTGTGCAAAATATCAGTCCTACCCTAAATAATTCAGATTTTTTTATTTGCATATTGTTGCATTCCTGACCTAGTTGCATGCCTGATTAAAAGCAAACCAGGAATATTCAGATTCATGATCAAGCTATATGGGATTTACTATGGCAGATACATTTTAATGAGCAAATTTCATTAATTCAATTACATCCAAAAAATAATATCTATGTATGTAATTGCATTTGGGTCCACCAAGCTCTGAATATCTGCCGTTTATATATCTGCCGTTTTAATTATAACCAAATTCAACCTACCTATTCCATGTTTTGAAGGCATTACTGGCCCTTTTAAACAGATAGCCGTCCATCACCAATCCGTTGGGCGCATCCACATTAAACTCCAACTTTGGGTCGTCATACGCAAAGTCCTCAATGACAAAACAATAGTGGAGCGTTAGAACAACAGACAAAAATCAACTGACGGCCATATACATGAAATAAGCCTAAACCACCAATGCAAAAAAATGCATTACATTCTGTCTGTGATAATGCTTCATTATTAAACAGGAGGCTGTAAGTGGAGCAGATGCACAAATTCATGCACAACACTTTCTCTCTATGTATCTACAACACACTAGGAGTGACTCATCCAACGCTCTCAGATGTCCCACCAGAGCTTTTTGACGATGACGGAAGCGGTTGCGTAAGCATCTGAGCATATCCAACCGATTACCACCGAAGAGCTTCACATATTCACACTCACCACTCACAATAATGGCCCTCTTCCTGTTTCAGCAGCACACTCAATGCTCTCAGCCCTGAATCATCACAGGAGATCCTTATGGCAACAACCTCCTCCGCTCAGGTCACTGATATTGATTATCTCAGAGTGGAGTAATGACACACTGTCAGCCGAGCTAACACTTTAGCCATCACATGTGATTAATGCTATACCATTATAGACTCAACAAGACGTCGAAAGCTCCAGGCGGAAGTGATTCCAGGAGAAAGACTTTAATAAAAGTTCAACAAAGAGCAAAATGAAAGGTCTTCTGAGAAAAACAGCCCCTAATGTCTCCTCTAGAGTTTCAGAAAAGATCTCAACCGCCTAAATCTGTGCTCAGATTTACTAAAAAACCAAAGTATGCAATTAAATGTCAGAGATCTTAATATGAATTCCTTTTAAATTCCTCTGATACTAAATGACATTAACTACTGGCCAAAAGTTGGGAATAATTCAGATTTTTTTTATGCTTTTGTCTCTTATTCTTAACTAGGTGGCATTTATTTGATCACAATTTGATGAAATTATTACAATTTAAAATAACTGTTTTCTTTTTAAATATATTTTTACATTTCATTTATTCCTGTGATGCAAATCTGAAATTTCAGCATTATTATTCCAGTCTTCAGTGTCACATGATCCTTCAGAAATCATTTTAATGCGCTGATTTGCTGCTCAAGTAACATTTCTGATTATCATCAATGTTGAAGACAGTTGTGCAGCTTAATAATTTTGTGGAAATCGCGATACTGTCCCATTCAAATGTTTGGGTTAAGTAAGATTAAAAGAGAGAGAGATTAATATTTTGATTCAGCAAATGATATATTAAATTGATAAAAAAATGACAGTAAAGTCATTTATGTTACAATGTCTATTTCAAATAAATTTTGCTCATTTAAATGTCCATTTATCGAAGAATCTTGAAAAAAATGCACCACAAAATTGGGTTCCACAAAATAATTTTACAGCAAAAACATTGAAAATCATAAGAATCATTATTAAATATAAAGCAACAAGAGAGAAATATGTAGAAAAGAGCAACTTTTGAGCTGTAAAAATAAATTTTTCAAAGTTGCAAATAAAGACTGAGTATATTTTAAAATAAAATATTATTTCAGTTTTTCTACTTTTAATCCCATGCGAAACTTGCTGTTTCTTTGTAATTAATAGTGAAATTTACCAGCAATTTCTGAGCAAAAATCTTTTGTCAGCATGTGTTGTAAACTGCACTGACGCCACACTGATTAGAGATCAAGAGTCATTCATCACGTCTTCAGAACTAGATCATTTCACAACCCAAACAAACATCCTTGAAAAGTCTCAGCCTTCAGCTTCCTATCTGTCTGTGGCGACATTGTCAAAACTTTCAAAGCGTTCTGGCCTCTCGTGAACCCTCTGAAGACCTCAAGATAAAGCTGCTTCAACACTTCAGCAGCAGGAATGGACCTTCTGCTCAAAGAGCTCTTTGAACACATACACTGCGCTCTTGCATCTTAAACGAGATTGCGCAACTTCATTCCATGTTCCCTGATTAAATACACGAGACACTGCTGTTTAATATAATCACGTAAGAAATAAAAGCACCACCCAGAATACACCAGTATCCACTTAGCAAACCCCCACAGCACTTCAGCATTTGCACATTTGCTTCAGAAAATGTAATGCTCTAGTCTTTTCTTCTGCTTAAACTGGTTGCGACAATAAGGCTTATTTATAGTCACTCATTTTACCCAAATCCTCAGCAGGGTGACTGTTCAAACATTCACATCCATTCACTTGTGCTTCCTTACAGCCAGAGACTAAATGCTTCACTCAAGTTCTGAATGCTACAGAAACACCCTCCCTTTCACTTGCTCTGCTGCTTTTCCAGGTTCCCACACACTTAAATACACATGGATGTAATATAACAGTACTATTATATTATATTATACTTAATATATGATATATGTAATATACTTTAACTCACACCCAATCTAACATATAGGACAGATTTTGAATATAAAAGAACATAATGATGCTTAACTGCAAAACTACTATAAACAAATATAAAATAAATGCATTCCATTATATTGTATGAATATTCAAAAGAAATGAGAGATTAATAGCTAAAAATCCCGAAAACTATTTTTAGGTTTTTTTTTCCCACTATATTCTATTTGGTTACAAAATCTAAAGAGAATAACCAACTGCATTAATGCACCAACTCACCAAAGTGGAGTCCAACCTGCCGAAGATCTTCATTCTTAAATGTTTTATGTATTTTAAAATCATTGCATCCCCAAGAAACAGCTGAGCTCAACTAAACGGGTGCGCAGCCCAATCGAGCATGCAGTCAATGCAGCGCTGTGAGTGAGTCACGCAGCCTGCCAGCCCTCACAGTCAGCCGGAGCTTCAGCAGAGTAGATCATGTGTGATTCCACCTGCCCACTGCTGCCCACTGCTGCCCGCTGCTGCCCGCTGCCTGAGATAAAGCTCATTACCATACAGCTGCCGGCCCACAGGAATCACCACGCAGCCACTTCTGATGAGACTTTATAGCTACTTTCTTTAATAATATTAAATACTATTATAACAAACAGCAAACAGATTATGTACAAGCAAAGAAATGTCATTAAACTATATTTAAATATAAAAAATAATATATAGGACAAATATATAAAAAATACGTAAAATATAAAACTTCAATACTAATAAATATTATAAACTGCAAACAGATTATGTACATGCAAATAGTTAGAAACGCTATTAAATTATATTGAAATATATAAAAAATGTTATATAAGAAAAGATATATAACAATATATAAAAATATATTAAATGTGTAAAAGTATAACAATTTATAAAGCATAAATAAAATAACTTTCTTAATATGAAATATGATAAACTGCAAACATGCAAATAGTTAGAAATAATATATATATATATAGCAAAAACATTATTATTTAATAAATCATTGATGTTCAGTTCATGACCCATCAAGCCTGTCACAACAAAAGTAAGCTTCATTTGACCTCCAGTGTAAAAATTATTCTCACTATCATTTAAAAGAGCAATTATCCAAAATACGAATGTTAGTCTTTAAAAAAATGTAATTAAAAAGCGGAATATTTCAATACCTGTCAGCTGTGGCGCAAGAATCTTCTGTGCAGCATCTCACAAAACATTGTAAGACTGCAGAAGACAAGCTGTGCTATTTTAAGAGCTGCCGATGACGTGTGTGCTCATAAAAAACATCGTCTGTTTCAACTACAAAGTCTATCAAAGTTTAAAGTATTCCAGTGGGATAAAAACACAGGATGAAATATTAAAACTCAAATTTAGGGCGCCATATTTGTAGTGAAGTGCTGTGAAGCTGTAAGAACTGCAGTTTGACTTGCTGGCCATCAATGGAGACTTCAAGAACGTCATGCTCACTTCATCTGATACTGTAAAAAATACCACCTCTATCTACTGTAATTACAGAAACACCATATAATTAATCAGCCTGTGAAACATCATTAATCTTCACACCACACACTCTCTTCCTTTAGAGATGACTGGCTGCGATCCTGCAGATCTTCAGCTGTAACTGACATGTAAATATCTTTGGTTTTGAAATAACACACAGACCTGATTTATGTTCATGAGTCAGCAGCAAGTGTGTCAAAACAATGATAACACCAGTAATGGTTTGATAATTATGCCAGAAAGACAATATAACTCACTGTGGAGCTACCAACTGTATTCAATCAGAACAAAATCAGTACAGAACATGTTGCTTCTGCTTATTTGAAATTGAGAACTCAGAACACCATAGAGACCACCTAGAAACCACTCAAAACGCCCTAGCAACTACTTAATCCAGAAAGAGACTTCAGTGTGGATTTTTTGACTTGGATCAGTAATCAACGACCTAGGAACCACTCAAACACCATAGCAACCATGCAAAACACCCTAGCAACCATTCAGAACACCATAGCAACCACTTAATCCAGAAAGAGACTTTAGTGTGGGATTTTTTGACTTGGACCAGTAAGCAACGACCTAGCAACCACTCAAACACCCTAGCAACCATGCAAAACACCCTAGCAACCATTCAGAACACCATAGCAACCACTTAGTTTAGAAAGATACTTTTAGGTGAGCTCTTTTGACTTGGACAAGTAAGAAACTACCAAGCAACCACTCAAAACACCCTAGCAACCACATAGCATCCACTCAAAACACTGTATCAATAATCTATCAGTCACTCAGAACACCTTAGCAACCACTTGGCAACAACTCAGAACACTGTTGCAAACACTTCAATCCAGAAAGAGACTTTAGGATGGGCTTTTTTGACTTTGACCAGTAATCAACGACCTAGCAACCACTCAGAACACCCTAGCAACCACTTAATCTAGAAAGAGACTTTTAGGTGGGCTCTTTTGACTTGGATGAGTAATCAACCACTCATCAACCACACCCTAGCAACCATGCAGTATACCCTAGTAACCACCTACCAACACCCTGGCAACCACAAATAACACCTTAGCATTGTAACGGCGGGTTTTACACCACTCACATTTTCTCAAAACTTAAAAATCTACTTCTAACAATAATGTTTATCCAATAAAATCTTTTGGCCCATTTTTACACTGCCAGTTGTTACAAATCGAACAAAAATGTACAATATTGCACTGAACACTGCATTTCACCCAAAAAAGCTAGGCTAGGCTAATAGAAAAGATCCATTCCAATCACGTCCTTCTGTTTGTAGCTCAGATTCTATTAGGTTCTGCCCTTTCCAGCGATTCCTGTGGGTCAATAATGGGTTTAACTGATGTTCAGGGACATCAGTGATGTTATTTGAAGTATATAGTCTGCAGCGAGAGAGAGACGCTTCATTACACTTTCAAGCAGTTTCATAAGAACTACCAGAGGATTTGTGACAGACAAGAGGATATGAGCTTAGACAATTAGCCAGAAACAGAACAGGCTTCTGTGATTTAAAAATCACAACATTATGTAATTATGGGTACGTTTCTTCTTAAAGTGGCTCTGAGACCATATGCTCCTCTCTCATGCCATCAGCCCAGTACTGTCACCATGGTTTGTGGGTTATTGCTGTGATGGATCGCGAGCGTTTCTTAAGATCAACCGCATCCAAAGCAGTCCCAGAAAGCATCTCTTAAACAACACACAAAGAGAAACGGCTGCTCTTCTCATCAACCGCAATCGGAGAAACATCTACTGAATAATTACTGTGTTGAGTGGAGGATGATGGGACAGCCATCAGCCGTTACATAAGCCAGATACTTTTGAAAAACAAATCAATCAGTCTCACTGAACTGTAATTATATCATCAGGATTTGTGTCAGAATTACAAGCGAAACCACACTTTTTTCCCATAAAAATCCATCTGAGCGCAGATGAATTATTTATAGCCTCCATCTTGAAAGTCACACAAAAATGTTTACAGCTATGTTTGATGGGGTTTAGAGTAAAACACTCACCTGTAACAGTGTCTAAATCAGGATGAAGACAATCCCAGAGCGCCATATGAAAGAAAACAGAAAAAATGAAGATTAGAAATAATTTGACATGTTATAATAGGATAAAATATTAATAACTTCACTTCCAGAATAAAGTGCTTTGAATTTGTAAGGTTGTTTTTAAATATGCTCAGTGAAAACTCAGTATTTCCCATTAACTGCCTATAGTAGACTGAAAAATTAATAACCTAAAAATAATTTTATACTTCACAAAATAACATAAAAGATCTCTTTCATTGTGTTTTGCAGCATTGCTCTTGAAAAGCATCCGTCAAGGGAACTAAAATTGAAATCGCACAAGGATGCAATTTATTTGAAGTATATAGTCTGTTTTGCAGGGTTATTTTCTTTAATTAAACCTAAAACAAACATTTTTGTTAATTGAAATGAATCTGAAATAAATTTAAATATTAATTTAGATGAAAAAAAAAACTTTAAGGGAAAAATCACCTGAAATAATTTTATGTAGAAGCACTAAAAACTGAAGAAAAAAACAAACAAAAAAAACAAAAATGAAACTAAAACTACTCCTGAAATAACATGAATTAATTTTACTAAAATAAAGTAGTACTTTAGTAAAGTAATATATAAAATAATGATAATAATAATAAAATTACATAACAAAAAAGTACATAATAAAATTGTAAAATGTAACTAATTAAATGTTTTTAATTAAAATAAATTAAAATAGTAAAAAATCTAATAAAAATAAAAATAAAAGCTATCACAGTATATAAATAGTACTAAAATAACACTGCTGTCTATAACAATAATAAATTATAATTCAAGATATTAAATTATAGAATTAAAAATAATTAATTAAAAATCATTATAGAATATTAATTATAGAATATCCAAAATTATTAGAAATATCTGTTTTGAAGCAAAGTCGGAGTTTAGATGGCCATGGGACTCATGATAAAGCAGCAAATATGATGTAGATATCTGTCTATAAATGTTTTTTACAGAAAGGTGATGAACTAGGTGTGAGAAGCTGTCAGAAAACACAAGCCGAGCTGTCAGAGCACTTGCTGAAAATCATCTAAAGTATTTCAGCAAGCTCTATTTTCTGTTCGCCCAAAATATATCCACTTCCTGTCTGCCCAGCATCATTAATAACAGGAACATTCGAGGACAGAAGATCTTTTCTACTCCTGCCAGAAGAACAAGAGTACAAACACTGAAGGAAATTGAAAAGGTATCTGTAAATAACTCTGGGCTAAAGTCCACATACTGTCTTCCTTTTAATGTTTCGAAAATGAAGAGAAAACAGGATGAAGTTAGGACCACGATTCATGCCAGACTCGAACTTAAATCACGGCATGAGCACCACAGCTTTTATCTTGATGTTTTCTTCTAATTTAACCCAGTTTTGCAAAGTTTGATTGCAGTGGTTAGAATTAGAGTTAGTCTTTTAGTAACTGGACTAGTCCAATTAAAGCATGAATAATCCTCTATCACTAACACTAACTTTCTTTAGAGGATTAGCATCTTCAACAGCCTAATTCTGGCATTAGACGGGAGTCAACAGTGGTGTTTGTCAGAGTATCTTTAGAAGGGTTTTTCTTACACCGTGTTGTTTATACAGTATGTGTTTGTGTGCCTATTCTTACCCGCTGCTGAATCGTGGCATGTTTGTGCTCCATTTCTCTCTTCTCCATCGCTGAATCAATCACCAGTTGATCTAGCTGTGACAAGATGAACAATCGCTCATTGTAAGTTTGTTGTCGTCTTGTGTATTAGGAAAACATGATCATGTTTCTATTATCCACAGGCACTGGTTGTCTATCTGTCCGATGTAGCACTGCACTTTCAGATGTGATGGTAAGCTAAAGTCAGTGATGTAATGTGGCTGATCGATGAACTAATTAGACAGAAATCAGATATGGTCTGAGGTGAATGTGTTTCCACAGCATCATTTTTGCCACTAAAACAAGATTTCAACATTTCGAATGCCACAGTATTTTATTATTTTGGGGGTAGGTTGATTTATTTTTATTTTTTTTGGGATGTTGAAAAATGTATACAGTTTTTTTTCTCAGAGACAAAAAAATTTGATTTGAATAGTTTTGTCATTAAAACTTGTTTTAAACTTGTATAGAATCATTTTTTACTATTTTTTGTTCAGTTTTATATTGGTCTTGCATTAAAAAATTAATGCATGACCTCAAAATTGACCTAACAGTCCGCTGCAGTCTTCTTATATCTGATTTGTTGGCTGACCCAAAACATACAGTTATAGAAGAGCACACGACCGACTCAATAACAGCAGAGTAAAACTGTGTCACGTGCGCCTGTGGCAGGTTTAAACTTTTTCAGTTGACGAAGAAAGTCTCTGCTGAGCCTTTTTCACGATGGAGTCGATGTGAGTATCCCACTTCAGGTCCTGGGAGATGCTGCCACCACCCAGGAACCTGAATGACTCCACTGCAGTCACAGTGCTGTTCATGATGGTGACAACAGGGGGATTTCTCCTGAAGTCCTCTATCATCTCTACAGTTTTGAGCGTTTTGAGCTCCAGGTGGTTGTGACTGCACCAGACAGCTAGCTGATCAACCTCCAGTCTGTAAGCAGACTCGTCACCGTCCTGGATGAGGCCGATGACTGTAGTGTCATCTGCAAACTTCAGAAGTTTGACAGAGGGGTCTTTAGATGTGCAGTCGTTCGTGTAGAGGGAGAAGAGCAGTGGGGAGAGAACGTAGCCCCGAGGAGCTCCAGTGCTGATGGTGCGGGTGTTGGATGTGAGTTTTCCCAGCCTCACTAGCTGCTGCCTGTCTGTCAGGAAGCTGGTGATCCACTGACTGACAGATGTGGCGACGGGGTGCTGTGTCAGTTTATTCTGAAGGGTGTCCGGGATGATGGTGTTGAAGGCGGAGCTGAAGTCCACAAAGAGGATCATTGCATAAGTCCCTGGTTTGTCCAGATGTTGGAGAATGAAGTGCAGTCCCATGTTGACTGCATCATCCACAGACCTGTTTGCTCTGTAAGCAAACTGCAGGGGGTCCAGGAAGGGACCAGTAAAGTCCTTCAGGTGAGCCAACACGAGCCTCTCAAATGACTTCATCACCACAGACGTTAAAGCAACAGGTCTGTAGTCATTAAGTCCTGTGATTTTTGGTTTCTTGGGTACAGGGATGATGGTGGAGCGTTTGAAACAGGAGGGGACTTCACACAGCTCCAGTGATCTGTTGAAGATCAATGTGAAGATGGATGATAGCTGGACAGCACAGGCTTTGAGGCAGGCTGGAGAGACACCGTCTGGGCATTTGGCTTTCCTTATCTTCTGTTTCCTGAAGACTTTGCTTACATCTTCACAGATCTTGATTGCAGGCTGAGAAACAGTAGGTGGGAGGGAGGGGGAAGGTGTTGATGGCTGTGTTGCGAGACGGTCAGAGTGGGTGTGGGTGTCAGACCAGGCTTTTGTATTTCAAATCTGCAATAAAACTTGTTCAAGTCTTCAGTCAGTTGTTGATTGGCCTCGGTGCTGGGGGGAGGGGTCTTGTAACTGGTGATGGCTTTCAGGCCTTTCCATACTAATGTAGAGTCGTTGCTTGAAAGCTGTTTTGTTTAGCTTTTCAGAGTAGTTTTTCTTTGCCACTCTTATCGCTCTATTCAGTGTGTATTTGGCCTGTTTGTACAAGGCTTTGTTCCCACTCCTGTGAGCATCCTCTTTGGCCTGGCGAAGCTGTTTGAGTTTTGTACTGAACCAAGGTTTGTCCTTGTTAAATGTTAAGTAAGTCCTGGTGGGTACAAACGTGCCCTCACAGAAACCAATGTAGGACGTCACGGCGTCGGTGAGCTCATCCAGATCAGTAGCTGCAGCCTCAAAAACACTCCAATCAGTAAGTTCGAAGCAGGCCTGTAAATCCTGCTCTGCTTCAACAGTCCATCTCTTTACAGTTTTTTCTACAGGCTTAGCAGATTTAAGTTTCTGCCTGTAGGCTGGTAGAAGATGAACCAAACAGTGATCAGAGAGTCCCAGTGCTGCACGGGGACAGAGTGATACGCATCCTTTAAAACAGTATAGCAATGGTCCAGTATATTGCTGTCCCTGGTGGGGCACGTGATGTGTTTTCTGTATTTAGGCAGTTCGAGGGTGAGATTAGCTTTATTAAAATCACCGAGAATGATAATGAAAGAGTCCGGGTAACGCTGCTCTGTGTGTGTGATTTGGTTGGCCAACAGTTCTAGCGCGGCGCTCACACGCATGTCAGGAGGAATGTACACACTCACCAGAATAAAACAGGAAAACTCACGCGGCGAATAAAAATGCTTACAGTTAATAAACCGAGCTTCCAGGTTTAGGCAGCACATCTTTAAAACTGTCACGTCTGTACACCAGCCTTCATTGATATAAAAACATAATCCACCGCCTCTCGTTTTCCCTGATGACTCGGTGATGCGGTCTGCTCTGAATAGTTGGAATCCGTCTAGATGTAGCGCGCTGTCCGGGATAGATCCGTTCAGCCAGGTCTCCGTGAAACAAAGCGCAGAAGAGTTGAAAAAGTATTTTTTGTGCGGGTGAGGAGTTGTAGTTCGTCTGATTTATTTGCAAGGGAGCGGAGATTCGCCAAGTGAATACTTGGCAGTGGAGTCCTTAAACCGCGTTGTCTGGATTTCACGAGCGCACCAGTGCGCTTCCCTCGCTTACGTCGCCTGGAGCGCTTGTATAGAAACGCAGCTCCTCCAACTAAAATGTCCAGTAAAACATCCGAATGTTCAAACGTCGGCAAAAGGTTATCTGGTGTGCTATTTCTTATGTCCAAGAGTTCGTTTCTAGTGAAGCTGATCGGAAAAACGCTGCTTAAGACGGGACAAACAAACAAAAACAGAAAAAGTACCAAGGAGCTACAAACCGAAGCGGCCATGTTCGGCGCCAGTCAGAACATAAAAAAAAATATATATACACACACACACACAATTATATTAAATAAAAAAAAATAATATTTCGTATAGTTTCGTATAACGTAATTAATGAATTTATCAAATAAAAATGAAAACCAAAAAAATCACTTTGTGGCCGAACTGGCCGCCAGCGTTCAGACAGAAATCAATAGCGTACGTGGAGAACACTGCTCACCTCAGCAGCCAGTTTCTTCATGTAGGGGTCAATCTCATCCAGGAGGTTGTAGCCCTGCTGATACAGCGAGTACTGCGCATGCATGAAGGATAACATCTGCACAAGACAAGACAGATACAGATGAACCAGAGTCCACAATAAACCTACACATTTACATCCACCATCACTGATACTCACCGCATCCAAGATCTCAAATTTCTTTTTGGCTTGAAGGACGTTGATCTTTATGTGGGAAAACAGATTTATATGAAACATTCTTATATGTGACCCTGGAGCACAAACCAGTCATAAGTAGCACAGGTATATTTGCAGAAATAGCCAACAATACACTGTATGGGTCAAAATTATTGATTTTTCTTTTAATGCCAAAAATCATTAGGATATTAAGTAAAGATCATGTTCCATGAAGATTTTTTGTAAATGTTCTATATCAAAACTTAATTATTGATTAGTAATATGCATTGCAAAAAACTTCATTTGGACAACTTTAAAGGCGACTTTGCAAATCTCAGATTCCAGATTTCAAAAGGTTTTATCTCGACCAAATATTATCCTATCCTAACAGCCTGGAGATGAGTGTTTATATGTTACCTGCAGCACATAGTCCAGTGCGAGATGTCGGAAGCACTTGCGGGTGAAGTTGAGGGTGCTGGTGGCTTCCTCCACCTCGTGGGGTTTGTTTCGAGGTGCCTGGGCGTTCTTCACCTGCGCGATCTCCAAATCTTCTCTCACCTTATCAAAGTGCTTCTTCGTGTCCTTGAATTTACGCACGTCACTGAAAGTACAGATGGATATTTATTATTTGAGTAGTCTAATGAATACAAAGCTGCTGATTTAGAGGCTTCAATGAAGGTTTTGGGAAGGTTTTCAGCAAGAAATTTCATTTTTTGGTGATCTATTCCTATTCCAGCAGTTTCAGGGTGAACATGAGAGGCAGTTGTGCTTATTTTAACAAAATATGTCTGAAATATTAATGTTGTCTGATATAATTGCACATGACAGATCAGGTGAAGCTAATAAAAGCTTCATATCGCAGCGGTCTTCCTGAAATGCCATTAGTTTTGCCATATAAATCTTCCGCCCATTGCATTATCGGTGATCACCTGTGATAAATGAATAGGAAACCCATTATCCTCCACCAGGACACATCAATTATTAATGAGCTCCAAAAGTCAGATCATTATTTATAATCAGCCTGCGGGAAGCATAATAATGAAAAAACCCTTCTCAGAGAGTGTGTGGTCATGAATGCTTTCACATTAGCTGATGTATAAATAAAAACAGGCCACGGCAGGGCCACACTTCCACGTCTCTGACCTTTCGGAGTGATATCAGCGAGTTTAATTTTCATATTTTAATGCATGTAATTTTAATGGAGAGCAGGTTCTAAAAAATGATTCAATAAACTGCAGCATTTCTGTTTTTTTTTTTTTTTTTTTTTTACAACTAAACATGCTAATTAACTTTTACTTTAGTGAGAACTTTAAATGTGTAATATTAAATGTAAAACATTTGTAATATTACAATAAATACACACAAACGCACAAAGTTGTATTGCAAAATAAAACTATTATTATTATTATTATTACAATAATCATCATGAGCGAGTTTAATCTTCATATTTTAATGCATGTAATTTTAATGGAGAAAAGAACAGGTACTAAAAATATGATTTCAATAAAGTCCAGTAAACTCACTCTTTAACAAAGTTGTGCAACTGCTGCTTGACTGATCTCTGGGCTTGATCAAACAGGATCTGAAAAACACAAAATAAAAATAAACATGAATAAAAATAAAACTCTAGTTTAAACCAATGTCATCGGAGTATCTCTTTATCCGGTTTTATAAATGAAGATGTGCAACAACAGACAAGCCTATTTCACAAGAAAACAAAGCCAGCAATAGCTCAAGATGAAGCTTAACACATTTATTAGGAAATGTTCACCAGTCTATATTAATCCAGGAACAACATTCTTATCAGCAAATTACTGTTCTATGATACAGAAGGTAAATTTAGCACAGTATTTTAGACCAAACACCCACAAAAAATGCAAGTAGGGCTCGCTGCAGTCCACAAGATCCAGGGGGCGGGGTTGGATCCACATCTAGGGGGTGGAGATTGGTAGGTTTAGGGGTGGAGATGGGGTGGGTTTAGGGATCAGGGGGTGGAGATTGGTAGGTTTAGGGGTGGAGATGGGGTGGGTTTAGGGATCAGAGGGTGGAGATGGGTAGGTTTAGGTAAATGTAAGGTGGGAGGAGTTGGATCTGGATCCAACCATGCCCCCTGAATCTTGTGGGCTGCAGCGAGACGCTCCTCAAAAAATGACTGATTACCCGAGAAAAAAATGGGAAATGGGAATATTGCATGTAATGCTCCACTGTCAACACTAGATGGCATGCATGTGTTTAATCTGAGCTGTATGGGATGTAAACCTCGGAGTATGACCTCCCAACACACATATTATCATCATCATCATCATCATCACAGCCCTCTGCCTCATTGAGATTCAGCCCGAGTCTCTGCACAAGGACTGAGCTGATCTCGTATACGTTGGAAAATAGGTCACTCGGGCAGGGAGGAAGCGACATGAAGGAGGAGAAAAAGAAGATGGAGCAAAGGAAACAACAGAAAAACAAAGGGAGGTGATGCAAGATACTTTGCTTCAGTCACATCCACATCAGCACAGAAGCCACAGTCTGACATCAGGACTGATGATCCCGCAGCGCTACACCTTCAGGGCTTCATTGATTTACAGACTGCAGGAACACGTCTTACTATGGTGGTACAGAATCGAAAGCATATTTTTATATTTGTGAAATATTCAGTATTTATTACTTTTGGGTTAAAAGGTCAAAGTATTTTTTTCTATACAGACAGTCTCAAATTACTTGAATTAAATTGTTAAATTAAACTCTCACTGAGAACCGAAAATAAGGGCTTGGAAATATGATGTCAAAATCTGTTTATATATTTAATATTTATATGATAAATATAAGAAAGATTGTTTCAATATGAAAGGCATAGACTGAATTTAAATAAATTCAGACACACACACACACACACACATATATAAATAAATAAATACACACACACACACTTCATAAAGTGAACACATAAAATATGTTTTAATATATATATATATATATATATATATAGTATATATATATATATATATATATATATATTAGATATACTGTATAAATTTATTTTGATAACACAAATTAAATACAACATAAATACATTTCTAAATGTATTATTAAATAACAAAATTCAATATGAATAAATAAAATAAATTCAAAATAAATGAATAAAATAGTTATATACACACACACACACAATATACAAAATCTAAAGTTAACTGTATGTGTGTGTGTGTGTGTATATTATATATATATATATATATATATATATATATATATATATATATATAGAGAGAGAGAGAGAGAGAGAGAGAGAGAGAATGAATATAACTTTGAAAACAGAAATTAAATGAATACAGCATAAATAAATGTATTTAATATAATTTTTATATAAAAAATTATGCTATACATGTATATATTGTATGAATTTATTTTGACAACACAATTTTTTAAAACAATATGAATACTTTAAATATAAATAAAATGTGCATTTGAACAATTACTTCAGCACAAGAAAAATCCCATTATCTCGTTTTACGGACAACACAAACAGGAATATGATCTGAAATGTCAGTAGAGCTGTAAAGCCAAATTCTGATGTTGTGCCCCGTATGAATACATTTAAAATCAAGTGGTTCACTTCACTCTTTCTTAGTGGGGGTCAGTTTATAGCTCCATAAAATCTAGCAGAGCCCAAATAAGGTGCTTGGTGATGAAGGCCAATGCTTTTGTGCTCCTCTGTGCCTCATGTCAAGGTTTACGGCCTCCCCTACAGTTAGGCAACAAAAATCTCTCAATAAAACAAAGACTCGGTTTTTCGAGACGCTCATCACTAAACAGAGCTCTAATAGATGTCAGTGACTTCTCCTGTATCCAAACGGACTTTAAATGAAGCAGCAGGTTCTGGGAAACCAAGAACCCAACCGACCGCCCGTCTGTCGCAGCAAAGCCCATCTCATTCTTTGGCAGGAAGGGAGAGAAACGCCCTGTGTGTGGTCCACCGACTGACATATTGTGGTTTAATACATTGCCAAGTGCTAAGTGAGTATTTAATCTGAGCTTTCTATGAAAACACACACATATACCAGCTTCAGAAATGCATACTTAAAAAAATATATATAAAGAAAAGAAAAAATAACAAGAATGCAAAGCCCCTAAATAAAATAACACATATTTCATTTAATTAATCTCATTAATAACAATTTAAATATTGTTATATATATTTTTAGTTATTTATATTTGCAAAGAAATATTCAAGAACAATTTTATATTTATCCAAAAACATTTTTTTTAAGCACAAGCCTATTTTTTTTAAATGCATGAAAAACATGCAATCATTAATGCAAACATTTGGACACACCTAATTGCATTAATATATACCATATACAGTATATATGTATATACAGTTAAGGTGTATATATATATATATATATATATATATATATATTTTTTTTTTTTTTTTTTATTATTAATAATGGAGGGTTATTACATCCCTGTTGTCTCACTGTAAGTGCTCATGTGCACTGATGCATGCGTTTGTCTTTCTGCATCCATTTATATAAGTGACCCTCAAGTGTTCATGTTTATACATCACTGCACACACTGCTCAGGTGCTTCCCAACACACAGACACACACACACACACACACACACACACACACACACACACACACACACACCACAGCAGGATTCAGTCCCCAGCCCTCTGATGACCCTGCACATTAACCTCGTTTGTGATGTCATTTCCCCATGTGGCGCTGCTGGCCTCTGTACAGCCCCTCTATAAAGACCCAGTGCTCGCGTCTCAAAAGAGCACATCTAACGGGCAGTGAGTTCACAGACAGACGCCTCAGCGAGAGCTGGAAAACAACACACTTATAGAAAGAGCAGATGAGTGTTAAACACTAACAATAGTCACATCCCTCCCTAACACGTGCTGCTTACAGCTTTCCAAAGGAAAACAAGACAGATAATTAGTCAGACTAATTCATTATTACACATGAAATTTCAGCAAAACCCATCCATTTTTTTTGTTCTTCAGTAAAGCTAAAAGGTTATTTGTAGAATAAAGGAATTATTGATGTTACATTAAAAGCATTATATACATATAACACACACACACACACTATAAACCTTTCTTCAGATCAGCATACTCATTTTGTGAAAAACAACCAAGCAATCTGAACACATTTAGATAGGAAGTGGTTAGTGTGACTAATTGGCTAATTCATTAAAAAACGAAGAACTGAATTTGTTTGTGAGTTTGACAGCATGTTGCATATAATTCCCATATGTAATATAGTGCATAATATACATTTTTAATATTATAATTTATTTGTAATTTAATAATAAATATCAGTAATAAATTTGATAGTATATTTGAATTTAATTTATATAAATTGTATACATATATAAAATTGTGTAAACATAAATTAAACGTGTATACACGGTTGATGGCATATTTCAATTTATAAACCGTATATACATACATATTAAATTGTATGTACAGTACATAAACTACATATAAACATAATATACAAACACACACACAAACAAATATTACACTATACTTTAGTTATATATATATATATATATATATATATATATATATATACATATATATATATATATTGTGGCGGGAGGAGCCAACGACAGACACAGTGGGCGTGGCGTCAAGCCTCGGAGAGGTTTTTATTAAACAAAAGTATTAAAATAAAGTGTCCAAGGGGGAAAAGTGTCCAAAATAATCAGGGATCTGGTGTCCTCGTTGTGCCGCGGGGCTAGTGAAGGAGGGTAGTGTTCGTCAGGGAAGGGGCGGAGTCCGGTGGCCGCACGCGCTCCCCTCTCGGGGCCGGGAGCGAGTGGCGGCGGCGTCTCTTGCGCGGCTCCTTCCATCTCCTGGATTCCCGGCGCTTCTGGGGGATTCGGCGGCCCGGCATCCTGGCCCGTCAGCCGCCTAACGGGTGCGGCAGTCGTGCTCGAAGCACCCTTCCTGGACCCACGAGGACACCAGCGTGCATGCACGGGGAAGAGACCGGTCTCCCGAGGAGAGGCGCGTTCGGCATTTAACGGCGGCGGTGATGAGGCTCTATTCACGTCAGGTGCGCCTCATCACCGCCGCCAGCCCTGGCTGTTTCAGCGCCCCTCCTCTCTCACACACCCACTCCTGTCGGGAGCCTGGTGAAGGGCGGCGAATATGGGACGGGGTGGTGATGATGGACAGGGGGGAGGCAGCCGACTCGTCACAATATATATAATTATAACAATTCTGCTACTGTTTTGCCACTTGATGTCAAATATAAAATGTAGGTCCTGAAGCAAAACCACTTCTCTAGATATCATCTCTGATGACCAGAAAAGACGTTCACAACAACAAACAGAACATCATATATGATTTACACTCAACACGAGGATCGTTCACGATTCACAGCATCACAGCACGATAAATCGTTCACACACATCACAACCAGGGCACCTTCACTAGAGCAGAGCGACACATGAGGGAAAACACATTAACATTTCTGAGGAGAAACAGATGAGAAAAACACCAGACGTACCATGTGGTAGTTGACAATCTCCTGCAAACTCTCGCCACACTTCTCCAGACAGTCCTGTGAAAACACAAGAACAGGTCACAGTTGTCATAATTCAAATCGGATCATTTTCATTATCAAGACCACAAATTAATTATGTGATACTGGTGATTCAATCGTATGTTTGTTCACGTATCATCATCTATTAATATTCTGGCCCATGTAGAGTCCGTCCGACAAGGAAAACCAGCCCCGCTGAGTGTGCAACAGCTTTTGTCAAAATGGAAATGTAATTGTGGGTCTTGATGTTATTACAGTGGAAAATGCAAATAGCAGCAGGTTTTAATAAGATGCTCAACATTAGTCAGCTGGGTACAAGGGAAGAGAAGCCAAAAGACTCTTAATAGCATTTACAGATGGCGGCAATGAGTCTAACCCAACTGGCACTACTGAGAGAGAGAGAAAGGAGAGAATACAGGAGCCCCGGCCTGCTTCCTTTTGACTAAATCCATGTCTAATCAGGGGCAAAGAGTGTCTGAGACACTCAAAACAGCAGCCTGACGCCCTCATGTCAGTGAGCCTGCCAGTAAAGAGCTCACAATTAAAAACAGACATGAATTTAGGGTTGAAAAATGACTACAATGGAGTGATTTATGGTGTACAGTTTTGCTAACCGTTCTTGAACATTGACACCGTTTATCTACATCGTCACAGCAAATAAAATGCGATGAGAGAAAAATGTATACCATAAAATACTAGGCTATACATTTTCTTACTGCAATCTCCTCTTTGGTTGCACGCAGTGAGGTCTGATTCATGAATTAATGATTTTTATGAGATTATATGGATGATATATTATAATAAGGATCCAAAAGAAGTAGTCATTAATAATAAACTTGAGAGAACTGGATTGAATCAGCCAAATGACTATAAAATGAAATAAAAATAAATAAAATAATAAAATGTATATAATGAAAATTGGTAAATTATACTATTATTATAATTAATAATAAATATAAATAATATATGATCAATTAAATTAATAAAACTATTATATAATTATAATATTAAAATGATTATATCAGTATAATGTGAATATATAATTATTAATATACATTTTATTTTATACAATATTATATAAAATTAAAATAGAATTATATTTTAATAATAAATATATATAATAAATAATAAATATAGTAAATAAAAAAACTAAATACTTACAAAAATTAAAGTTAAAAAACAATAGTAATTAATATATAATAAAAGAAAAAGAAAACAAACGTTTTAAAGATCAAATAAAAAAAGTGTAATTTTATGTAATATAAATACTATTGTTTGTGTATTTAAGTGAAGACATCTGTGTAGCTTCTAAAACAATCATTCATAGAATTCTCAGGAACCATATTTCCTTACAATTCCTATTACAACTCGTGATCAGAACTGACAGACAAAGCAAACTCTCACACACACACACACACACACACTCACACACACACTCACACACTCACACACTCACACACACACACACTCACACACACAATAAAATATTACCGATATCATCTGGTCCTTCTTGCACTGCTGGGATAGGTCACGGATGCCGTTGATGAAGAGCTTGTTGGCGGTGACGTATGCTTTCCCAGCTTCAATCATACCGCCACACAGCTTCACCAGCTATTAAAGAAAACAGAGAGAAAGAGGTTAACACAAGACACAATAAGCCACCAATGCGTAATGCATTTTAGTATGTCTTAATCATAATCTCAACTGCGCGGACAGACCAGAATATTAAAACTGTTGGAGTTTTCTAGCAAAACACAATTATTTGATCAAATATTTATAATGTTGAGTGTGACGTTATATATACTGCCTCATATTCTAATACATTTCCTTAATTGATTCATAAACTAGTATATTTAATTTTTTTTTACATGTTAATTTTAAGTATGCTTTTGCAGCCTTCTTTAGTTAAAATTAAAAAAAAATTGTTAATATTACATTACTAATATTGAAATAAGTTAATACTATTAGAAACTAATATTTTTGTAAGCATTTTTGTATGCAGAAGATTCATTCATTGTTAAAGTAGTAGATGGTGACCAGTAGGTGTCTTTTTATGTGTTATTAATGAACTTGAAATTTATTAACATTTTATTATATAGGTGGAAACAAGAAAAAAATAGTTCACTCCGAGATTTCCTCAGAAACATAGACTAGTTCATTAAAAAGCATTTAAATGAATTCTTCAGTATATAAAAAAAATCTTGTTATTGAAGCTGTAAAGTTGTCTAAAATCATAATAAAGAGCTTGTAGCCTTTCATTATAACGGCATTACTACAATCACACTTCTCTTATGAGTCAAAAATATTAAAGCAGAACATTTATATAAATGGTAGGTTAACCGAAACCTGAAATATTTATTTAAATCCCACAAACAAACACACAACAGGTGCGGTCTCATCTGTGCAGTAATTCTCCTTACTAATGTGCCAATTACCAGTTCCCACATGTAAAGGCCAAGGCAAAAATTTCCCACTTTCGCACATGCCACACATCTCAGACTCAGCGGAGGGCTTTCACATGTGGTTGTGTGTTTGCTTTGTGCCTCATGGGACACATTCTCAGATGGGCTCCATGTGTCTGTCCCCGCGTTCGAGTCTAAGCCGAACCGGTTAGTTCTCTTTTCTTCCCGTATTGCTCTTTCTTCTGTATTTTATCTTCCTCTTTCTTACTTCAGGTGCCGTTTCGATTGTGTCCACACACGCACATCCAGCTGAAAATATGGGTTTGGGAAAATCTCTTAATTCCCCACACTCTCCTCATGAGTCAATCTAACAAACACAGAGAGCCTTGTTCTACACAGCTGCTGAACAGACCCACAGACTCCACATCTGAACCGCCAGACGTGAGAACTAACAAGAAATTATCATGCAAAAACACACCGAGATGCATCATTTACTGTGTGAGTAAGACTCCAAATGTTACGTTTCCTACAAATGATAAGATTCCTTTTCAGTGTGATTTCTCCAACAGTTTCCTTGGAGAAAGTTCACATGAGATCAGAAGTCTGTGCTGAAGCTGTTGTTTTGCTGAGCCAGATGAAATTATCAAAAGTTGCACGTTGTTGTGATTAAAATGCATGGAAACATTAAACAACAAACAACTAAACCAAATGCATAAGAGGAGACCAATTCATTTCTCTGTGCCTAAAAACATGCATATCACAATACACATGCATATGCTAATCTGTTATTACTAGTACTTTTCTATAGTAAAATATACATTTAAATAAAACAATAAAAAAACATAAAAATGAATACAAAATAAAAAAATAATAATAAAAAATTATTAATATTAATTTTAAGTAATTACTTTTAAAATCCTGATTATTTCAGGAATGAAAAAAAAAATGATTACCAAAGAAGACAGCCGTCACTCAAGGTTTTCAGGAACAGATGGAGATCACAGGAATCAGAGAAACATGTGCTTGTGACATCTGTCAGCAGATGAACACTTCTTTAAAAGATCATTTCACCTTCATCTTCTCATGAATGGTCTTTTTTTGTTTTGTTTTTTCAGATTTAAACTGTATAAACATAAGGGAATGTGTGTATATTTTTAGATTAATTTGTAACGCGTCACCGTTTCTTCATTTTTTTGTATTAATATGAAGTCAATTTAATTAATATAAGACAGCTTTTACTCATAATAAATTAGCATAAAATATAAAAAGACCAGAAAAACTTAACCTAAAAAAATATTATAAACAACAATATAAATACATAATTATTTCATTGGACTCCAAAATGTTAAGAAGTCAATTTAATTAATATAGCAAATGTGATTCATGTTAAATTAGAATAAAATAAATATTTAGCATTTAGTATTTGTGATCTAAAATAATAAAATAAAAATAACTGACGTCATGTCAACTGCCCAAAGGCTAGTGTCTTGGGAGCACTAGACTAGACTGCTGTATTACAGTATTAGATCTTCCTGTCGATGAGGTTCAGCCATCTTTACAGCATTTAAACAGGAACATTAATCCACAATGTTCCTCTAATCTCATATACCACAAATGTCTCTCCACACATGCCCTTTCTGCTCTCTAATGACAAACTGCCCTGCTTTCTGCTTTCTCTGCTGGATTTACACCAGCATTTGCACACACTGATGATCCGTAAAGCCTCAGCTTGACCGCTTGACCTTGTTGTGGGAGCGGCTGATGTCAGTGTTTGGCTACAGAGGTCTCGGAAGGTATAAGATTTCTAACAAATCTATGTATTTTCAAACATGTGGCCTAAATGCGGGGTCAGAAGGTCAAGTGACAGCTTTAAAGCATCTTACTGTACCTTATCAAGCTTGGCTTCGATCTCCACCACCTCCGTCTCCACCTCATCAATATTAGCCCTGGAACACAAGACAGATGATGACATGAATTATTTTGGCTCGCCATTTGCAACTTGATGAATGGCACAGAAAGGAACAAATTAACAGCGATCTACATTTCATTCTTCATTTCGTATACACTCGAAATAGTTTGTGAGAATAAAAATATGATCTTACTATATTTGCAGTATACAGAATGCATACTCGCCAAATTTTACCCAGAATACCTAAAATGACAACTTCATTTGCTAAAATGTATAGTATACAACAAACACACTGCATGCAAAGCTGTCTCCCATAATGCAATGTAAACTGAAAATAATATCAACCCTGATTTTTAACATTTTTTTCTTGAATTTTATTTATACAAAAACTATTCTAAATATACATATATATATACATATACATATACATATATATATATATATTATTGGATAATTAAGTAATTTAATTTGTACACTATAAAACTGGGATTAAAAATCCAAAATAACCATTTTCATCCCCAAGATTATAACTGGACACCACTTACTGGAACACGATGTGACACACGTAGTGAAGTCATGTGACAAAAATAAAATAATAAAATACAATAAAATAAAAATTCATTATAAAATTTACATTAGTTTGAATTAACAGCAAATAATATCACCAACCAAATATGCAACATAAGGTCATGTGACAAAAATAAAAGAAAATAAAAATTCATAATAAAATAAAACAAAATCTGGATTAGTGTTGAACAAACAGGAAATAAAATGTGACATTTAGTGATGTCATGTGACAAAAAGGTAGCATGAAATGCTTATTGTGGAAGAATTCCTTCAGTCTAATGTTCATTTTTCCAGTTGATTTTCAAAAAACATGCTTTTTTTTGGCTAATATTACTAACAAACCCTTGTACAGGGTTTCCACTTGTAAAAAGGTAGACAAAAACACAAGGCTGAAGCTGCTACTACAGTTTTTATTAATATAAATGTAAACATGAAGTATGAATTACATTTTGTATTCCTAGATGAGATAGCAACACAAACAATATGCAAAAATCTTGGGCCTTTATCAGGATGGTAATATCTCCAAATTCTGGCATACATTTTGACTGCACACTCAAAAGTATGTATGTTCCCACAGCCAGTAGAGTACACACTTTTTAGTGCATACTGTAGCAGGAGTATGCAAATAAGGCGCAGCCATTGTGTGACTTTATGGTGCTTTCACGCCGAATTTAATATAATTATGAGCTTCTGAATAGTAAGAACCTTTCATATCTTTGTCAAATTACAATTTGCCATTTTAAGGTAGCTCCGACATGTAAAAACAACCGAAATGACAGCAGCTTCAACAGTTAAAGTCTTTTAATCTTGTAATTATGGTCATCCTGACGAGTCCTGAACACAACTGACCAATCAGATCTGGCCTTTTCTTTTCAGAAGGGCAGAAATTACAAGTTGCCGTCTCCTCCTTCTGTCCATCATGCAGTCTTCCTGCATGAAAAAGGTTTTTCCTCTGAACTGTTTTAAAGCCTCAGTCTTTATGTTAAGCCATATCATGGAGATCTAAATTATTTTTCAAACTATTATACAGTCAGCAATCTCTCTGTCTCTCGCTGTGCTCTGCGTGTGACGTGTCTGAGCGAGGCTGCACTGATGCACGTGTTCTACATTTAGAGCAGAAGCAATTGTGCCTTGAGTACAGAGACACACATGGGCCATTTTCTAAAAATTTGCAAAATTAGTATATATATATATATATGTATGTATGTGTGTGTGTGTTTTAATCTATAATTAAAAGTACTTAAGAAAATTTGAAAAAAATGATAAAATGTAAAATATATTACAAATTAAAAAAAGTAACATTTATATTTTTTACATTTATATTTACACACAAGCATTCTAAAAAAAATTGTATAAATCATTATTTATGAAAAATAATTATTAATTATAAAATACACATTCACACACACATCTGTCCAGAATTAACATGACGGTAACAAATCACTGCCTTACGATTTTTGCCTCACAGACAAGAAAAAATGCAGAAAACCCCCCAGAAAGATCCCCTTTACATCTCTGTAAGCACCTTGCAATTCCCTAACAGCCACTCAAAACCCCTTTGCAGCTGCACAGCAATGTCTGGTAACCACCTACAAATCCCAGCATCAGTGATGGGTTTTGCATGGACAAGCACTTCTTCAGAAAATGACAAATCTTTTTTCTATCACAAACCGGCGTCACAAAGATATTTAATATGCTGCTTTCTCATTGAATTCAACTGTTTTTGTTCATTCTTTTTATAACCTGCACCAAAATAAAGTCTGTTTTTATCCCAACAAAAACATTTGCTCATTCTGGGAATCCTGCCCTGAATAAACCCAGGCCCAGCTCATATAATGTCTCAAGACTTGCTGAGCTTCATCTGGAGTGTCCTGCAGCTGTCTGACCTCCTGATGGGTTTCCTGGGCAGAAGCACAGCTGCCGTCCCGCTCTCTCCCTCACCCGTGATCATGCCAGCTCACTGCACATGGCACTCCCAGGATGGATGCACACGTTGCCCCCGGGCCTGTAACCATGGCAACCGTTGTGGGGGCCGACCCAACATTTACAAACCGTTATGTCTGACTAGATCACGTGATCTTGCAAATGAAGAGAATAAATAGCAATATGGTTTAAGGACAACATGAAATCATTTTTAACTTTACTCTATATAACGTTCTCCACTTTCAACATTACTGTTGATATAACTAAGGCTTTGTGGGCAGAGAAACATAATAGTAGCCATTAACACAATCACAGACTAACAAACTTTTTTTATCCAATCAAATCCCTAAATCAAGTCCCTACATTAAATAGTGTAAAAAAAAAAAAACATCACAAAAATGAAATGCACAGTTAATGCCATTTCATGTTTGTCTTTAACATATACATTAAATGGCATTCATATATTTACATACATATATATATTAGATATTAAAGTTAATATTAGTAATATATATTATAATTAATATATATTTGAAATGATATTAATTCATATATTATATTTTATATATTTAATAATAATAAATATGTATGTGTGTGTCCGTGTGTGTCTACATATATATGTGCGCACACACACACACACACACACACACAAAATTATTAGAACACCAGTATTTTCACCTGCTAAAAAATGGTTTTAAGTCAGTTATTTCTATCTTTTGCTGTAGTGTATCAGTAGGAAATATCAGTTTACATTTCCAAACATTAATATTTCAAATAATTGTAATAATCCAGTGAGATATTTGTCTGACAACAGCCAGTGCTCCACACAGAGATCTGATCTGATCATCATCCAGTCTGTCTGGAATGACATGAAGAAACAGAACAAACTGAGACAGACTAAATCCAGAAGAACTGTGGCAACGTCTCCAAGAAACATCTTCAAGAAACCTACCTGCAAAGCTACAGTACTGTTAAAAGTTTTAGGCACTTGTGTAAAAATGCTGTAAAATGAGGATGCTGTCAAAAATAATGTTCACCACAACAGATCAGCCCTGAAGACTATTCAATGTAACAACATTAGTGCTGTAGTAGGTTGAGATGCAGAACCAGCAGAGACATGTTTGCTTCTAGCTCAGTGTCCAGCTTACTTCACCTCCTCCAGCAGGGCCGGGCTCTGTTTACACCCACAAACCCATCTACACCGCTGAAAACCAGACAAAAGAAGAGCAGGGTTTGTTTACATCAGCTCTGTCAAATCAGTCCAGAATTAACACGGATGGTTTGAACAACATCTGAGACGTTTACAAGACAAAAAAAGGAAACAATTTAACCATACAGAATGAACTTCATGAAAATACCATTTGCCAGTCCTGCTGATGGCTGGTGTGTGTTCGTGCATGAGTGAACTTCATTATTGACCTTGACGCATTCGCCAGAAGGTACCAGCTGAAAGGGGCATAACCCTCGTCTTCTGGGAGCCCACCATAATGAGAGAAACACTCCAGCGGACGCTATCAAATGACCCACTAATTTGCAAAAAAGAACAGCTGAGAACAACATCCGCTGTATTGTCAGACACATCTCACACTTCAGAGGGAATATTTGCATTGTTACACTGCAACAGCTGTAATCACTGCATGTACTGAGACCCCTTTGTAAACTGATTTGCTATAAGGGTCTCCATCTGGATGAGGTCATCATGAGGGTCTGATGATGATGACGTCACTGGGATCAGTATTGATTGAATGAGTGCTCTAGTGGAGTGTCTGAGTGAGTCATCCAGAGAGAAGTGTGTGTGTGTGTGTGTGTCTATTCTTAGACCGTACGCCTCTCAGTGCTCTTGTCTGGGCCTTTTAAATTCAGTAAAAGCCTTAATTCTCCTGCAGCCTCCAGCTAAACAGCCACTGACCAAAAACAGAGCAAAACATACATCAGTGTGGCCAGTGTGCAGAAAAATTTAATTATAATGCACTTTAAAATGCCATTAATGTTGCTTTATTATAAAGACAACTGTGAATATTGCAGTGGTTTTAATGCACGTTAGGCTTTCAAATATAGTTTTTTTAATTGCTATATTGGTGTATACTGAAAAAATTGCTTTAACAGTGGAGAAAAAAAAGTTTAATTAGATTCTTTGTGTATTTTACTAACTGCTTTAAATATTTTGTTGATGTCATTGAATTGATGATCCAACGATCAAAAACAGAGCACAACTTGAATCATCATGACCAATGTGAACTAACAAACAATTTTGAGGCACATTAAATTGTATTATAATTCAAAAGCAAATTAATAAATATTTGAATATTTTTTATTTTGTTTTCAAAATAAGTGTTAATAAAAGTGCTGTCAAATAATTAATCGCGACTAATCGCATCCAAAATAAAGGTTTCTGTTTACATAATATGTGTGTGCTATATATATATATATATATATATATATATATATAAAAAATACACAAACATACAGTATATATTTAGAAAAAAAAAAATGTACATGTATAGATTTTCATATTTTTAATTATTTTTAAAAAATTATATACACACACATATATATATACACAGTACACACACAGATTTTATGTAAACAGAAACCTTTATTTTGGGTGTGATCAATCAAGCGATTAATCGTTTTGACAGTATCATTTTCTAATGTGCTTTTTATATTGGAGCATATAGAAAAAAGATGGCAAACACTTGGTTGAAATGCATAAAACACACATCTTGATGATTTTTTAAAATGGGTGTTGAATGCATTTAATTAATTGATTTATATATTTTGAATCAATCTGGAGTTTGAGTTCATGGCCACTGACCAAAAAATTAAACAAAAAAATCAAATAAAATAAAAAAGTGAAAAATCTGCATCAATGAGGCCAGTGTGCAAAATAATTGAATTAAAAAAGCAACATTAGAGGCACATTAAAATGCATTATAATCCAATGGCTAATTCCGCATATATCAAAATTGTTTAATTGCAAATTTTGGTTGCAATAATATTTTTATATAGGAACGTGTTAAAATATGATGAAATATTCTTGGTTTTTAATGTATTTTACTAATTGCTTTGAACATTTTAAATGAAATGTCAGTGTACTAATGACCAATGATCCATGAATTTGCCTCAATGTAGCCAATATGCAGAATAATTTCATTAAAAACAGCATGTTGACCATGTGGGAAAAAAACAAAAACATACTCTTGGTTGAAAAGTATGGAAAAAATTAATTATCAGTTATAACTATATAATAATTGCTTTAACATTTCAATTGACAAAAAAAAAAAAAAAAAAAAAAAGAGACAAGACCAAAGCTTGCAACATGTCCAGTGTATAAAAATTTAATTACTTTTAAAATGCATTATACTTCAAAAGACAAATTCTTTTAGTATCACAATGTTTTTTAGCCATTACATTTTCTAATGACCGTGTCAGTTTGCCTCATTATTGGCTGTTTTTCTTCATTTATTTGAAGTCCCTTATTCATTTACATTTATTCATTTAGCTGACGTTTTTATCCAAAGCGACTTACAATTGCTATATATGTCAGAGGTTGCACGCCTCTGGAGCAACTAGGGGGTTAAGTGTCTTGCTCAGGGACACATTGGTGTCTCACAGTGGATTCTTACCCGGGTCTCTCACACCAAAGGCATGTGTCTTATCCACTGCGCCATCACCACCCCTTATATCATGCAAGGACGCAATAAAGCATAAATGGAAAGATTATACAAACAAGCAAGTTAATGTACAGCAAGTATCATTAATGCAAAATAAACAACTTCAGGGTGATAAAAAGACTCCACTTTCAGGCAAAGTTTATTTTTGTGATAATGACTGTACATTATCCCCTTAAACATGTATCAGTGACTCTACTTCTCTCCTCTACAGCTGCATTACTTGCCGCGTCTGTGTTTGTTTTGTAATTCAGGTCTGGTTTTAGTCTCTAGCCAGAGTGGGACGTCTCCAAAAAGCCACAGACGGATTTAACCCAAGCGGGCTTCCTTTCCAGCCAGCTTTATGGGTGTGTGGCGTGTGGAGGACAGGCCCGTCCAGCTCATTGGAGACGTCAGCTCTCAGACGTCTCTCAGCGAATGCGTGTTGATTTTGGAGGGGTCAGCGCGCAGTCAAGCATCAAAAATGTGTCATGAGCAAAATAGAGGAGAACGGCCCACCCGGACCCCTCCTCATCCAGACCCCGCGAGGCCACCACGGCCAGATACACCATGAGTTATCTGTGTTTAGTGGTGTTCTGGCGGGGCAAAGTGAACCCAGCTGGCGTGTGTGTGCAAACAATTCTCTAATCGCCGCTCCGAAACCCGCCTGTGAGGATCATGTGTGAGAAACACACGGCAGTCCTCGCTTTATCGGACGCTTTCCCGCCAAAAATCTGTTGCTGTCTGAGAGGTGATGTCACAAAATGTCTCCAGACGTGCTGAGGAGCTAATGCGTCCAGGACCGAGGGGTTTGTGCAGTGCAGTGTGGGAGTTTAACTAATGTTACACACACATTCTCACAGGTCAGAGCAGATGGAGATCAGATTGTTATGAAGCCAAGACTCCTGACAACACAAACACCAGAAGTCATTCAATCAATCAACTCTATGATTCACTCCTGAACTCTGAAAAATTATTTAGGAGTACAAGCAAACAAACAAATAAATAAGACTATATTAATGGAGTATTATAATATTAAGTCCGAAATAATATAATCCTTTTGAGTCCTCCCCCCCCCACCCCCACACTGTGACATTATTTTCAGGACAACAGTTAATTTTCCTCCTTAATTATCTTTAATAAGAATTAGAAACAAAGTTAAGAGTAAAAATATTCTCGATTATCAATACTGCAGATCAGGGAAATTTACTTAATTTTTATGAAACTATTGTCGCAAATGAAAAATATCTTATCTTGATGGTCCTAAAACAGACTTAATTTTCTTTCATTATATTTAAAATATACACATACAGTATTATATTACATTATATATTAGAAAATGGTATAATCCTGTTTTTATGAAGTTTTTTCCCCACTGACACTACTTTCATGAAAATTATATTACATTTTCCTCAATTATATTTAATAAGAATATTCAAAAATATTCTCAATGATGATTATCATTATGTAGATCAGGGAAATGTACTTTTCACAAATGCAAAAATATCTATATAATTTTCCTTATTAAACATAACTATATTTAAAATATAAATGTAAAATATTATATTATTTACAAAATATAATATTTTATATAATGTCACAAATGAATAAAACATCTTAAATGGTCCTAAAACAGACACATGATTATTTAAAAAAAGAAAATGTATCTAAAATGTACATGTACTGTAAAATTCTATTCTAATTTACATAATATAATACTGAAAATAATGTCACAAATGAAAAAAAAAAAACCATCTTAATGGTCCTAAAACAGACTTAATTTTCTTTTATCTTTTTTAAATAATCATATCTAAAATGTACATGTATTATAAAATTCAAATTTTTCCTATTCTATTCTATTTTATTCTATTAGAAAACAGGGAAATTACTTATTTGTCATGAAAACAATGTCACAACATCTTTCATTTCCTTTCATTTTCATATTTACATATCTATAGTATGTGAAACATTATTATAATATAATATAATACTAATATAATGTAACATATTATAATATTTGTATTGTACAGGTACATCTAAAAAAATAGAATATCATGAAAAAGTTAATTTTTTCTTGTAACATTTCAAAAAGTGTTTTTTGTTTTCATTTTGATGATTAGAGCTTACAACTCATGAAAGTCAAAAATCAGTATCTCAAAATATTAGAATATTTACATTTGAGTTTCAATTAATCACCATCCCTACAGTATAAATTCAGGGTCTCTCTTGTTCTTTGAAACCACAATAATGGGGAAGACTGCTGACTCCCTCCACAAAGAGGGTAAGTCACAGAGGGTCATTACTGAAAGGTGTGGCTGTTTACAGAGTGCTGTATCAAAGCATATTAAATGCAAAGTTGACTGGAAGGAAGAATTTAGGTAGGAAAAGGTGCACAAGCAACAGGGATGACTGCAAGCTTGAGAATACTGTCAAGCAAAGCTGATTCAAACACTTGGGAGAGCTTCACAAGGAGTGGACTGAAGCTGGAGTCGGTGCATCAAGAGTCACCACGCTCAGACGTCTTCAGGAAAAGGGCTACCAAGCCACTTCTGAACCAGAGACAACGTCAGAAGCGTCTTACCTGGGCTAAAGAGAAAAGGAGCCCCTACCAAGTATTGAGTGCATAGAAATGAACATACTTTTCAGAAGCCTGACATTTCTGTTTAAATTATAATTTTTCAAGAGCTTATGTAATATTCTAATTTTCTGAGACATTGAATTTTGGGTTTTCATTATCTGTAAGCCATAATCATCAACATTTCAAGAAATAAAGACTTGAAATAGTTCACTCTATGTGTAATGAATCTATATAATATATGGGTTTCACTTTCTGAAACGAGTGCCAAAAAATATAGACCTTTTTCATATTTCTATTCTAATTTTATGAGATGTACCTGTATTTGTATTGTTAAAAGCGTTACAATAATACAACGCAATGCAAATACAAATAATAGTGACTATAATAAAAAAATACATACGCTTTTTAATTTAAAAATTAAAATAATTAAAAATAAATGAAAGTTAAGCACATTCTTATCAATTATCTTTAATGAGAATTAAAGACAAAGTAGAATAAAAACAAATCTCAAAGATGATTATACTTACTGTAAAAGCTGTCATGAAAAAAAAGCCCAGCTGTCATGAAAATGACTTTTTTTTTTTTTTTTACACGATTATAAAAAAAATATACATGTAAAATACAAGTTCTTGAAAAGAAAAGTCTAATGAATACTTGATTGCAGCAAATGAAATGCAATGATTCAGCTCTCAAAGGTCAGCTAAAATGGGCTGGGATAGACAACACTCCCACAGCCCCACACAGCTCACAGCATGTTATCTGATGGAGCAGAGATACAGTGTCTTCACAGCCGTCGCTGAAGGAATGTACTACCACCCACCTCTGAGCAGCACTGGAGGAAAGCTTAGAGCCACTTCCTGTGGCCCAGCCACTGAACACCAGACCACAGTGGGAATGCATGGATACAGAGTTTCAAGAAGTTTAAACATTGCATGTTCGTCTCTGCATAAGCTTCATTATATAATGATATTGTCTCGATCCGATCCGAGGAAATGAAAGAGGAAGGACACAAGAGTGAATCTCCACAGCAGGGGTGTGAAATCCCTTCCTTCCTGATGTCCATGGCATATCTGCATCAGGAGATAAAGCCCTGACACGGATGAGATGGAATATACTGTAGCGATAATTACAAAGCAACCTGTCATCATGCTACCAAATCAATGGCAGAAAACTCAAAGATCGAGGGAACGGCTGGGAAGAAATCAGAGAGATACATTTATTGTGACACTATTTTATAATGTATTAATTTAGAAAACAATTTTACCCAAAATAAAATACAATTGTGGAAAATCCCAGCAATTCTACTAGGTTCTTTATTTCTGTGCTATTGTGGAATTCTTGGTGAAAAACTACATTACCCGTAATTTTACTCTGCCCACTCCCACACTCTCAAACCACTTAAATATCTGTGTATTTGTGTGTGCGTATGTATATGTATGTGCTATGTGTGTGTGTATCATATGAGTTTGTTATGTTATGAATCACCTTGAAGCTGGTTTGTTTGTTTTTTTCTTAATTTGCTGTATTTTTACTGTAGTTTTGTAAACTGTAATTTTGTAATTTTCTGTATCACCTTACAAAAGACTTGACACTGGAAAACTTGGTCAAGCATGGTTAAGACACCAGTTGCTTTCACATGATTTCCAGTAATATCCATAGGAAATCAGGAAAATGTTTGTAGGAAACCAACAAGTTAACATTTCTACTTTGACAAAACATTAAACCAAAACTTCTACAGAGATACAAGCACACAACATGCAATGGCTCAAACTGTGATGCAGCTTTGCTGAAACACACTGCTGAAAATGTGGTGTATAAATTCTTCTGGCCTGATCTGTTTGTATCAAAATAACTGGTGTAAAAATAAACCATGGAGCTATTTTAACACATTCACAGTCAACACCATTTGAAGCAATGGATGCTATGGAAGTAATGCACTAAAACAGCCAATAACTGCAGGCCACCAATGGGCTAAAGATCCCAGTGTGACCCTGTGACTCCAGCCTGACCTCTGACCCCTGAAGAGAGAGCAGCTGCCCTAACCATCCCTCATCATGACTAGAGAATAAACAGAGATGTTCATAGACAGCCTTACCTCACACGTGCAGAAGATCCTTAAATAACACTTCAGCAGAAAGCCCTAGTTCTACATAAGAAAGTAAGTCATATAGTGTTTGGAGTGAATATATGATGGAAGAACTTCCGATTTCTGGTGAACTCTTTAAATGTTCTGTAGTTGATGGCTTTTCTCTCACATTAAATCAGACGAGAGTTAATTAAGTCGTTCTTAGAAAATTGTAAGAAACCAAATAAACTTTTAATCTGGTCGTTATCGTTTTAATTCTGGTTTGCCAAAGAATAAACATTCCAGAATATATTTTTTTCTTTAAACTATTTATTGTTGCTCTAGCTTTGTTATTTTTACAGCTATTATGGTTTTGACAGGCTGTTAGCATAAGCTGTTAACCTTGTATTCTCTGTCACAGTCTAGTGGGATTTCATTACCGCTACATGTTTGTCCAAGAGTCGATACTAAAGCCTGGAAGCGGCCAGCACAACGCTGGGGCTTATGGGTGAATCCTCTGGGATTTAAGCCTGACTGGAGGAAGGACGGGGCCACAGACCAGGCTCGGGTCTCGTGAGGTTGAGAGGGACAGACGCCAGCCGGACTCAAAGCTCTGACCCGTAACATCCTTCCTGAGCCAAGCTACAATCTGGACAAATTAGCTACAGGCGTCATTTTCCACTGCGTTTTAAAAATCACACGGTTTGGTCCCCGCAATATCAGCTGGTGGGTAAATACTGGATGTGACAAACGAGAAATGATATCAGTGGATGACGAGAGTGATGAACAAAGTGTTTTTACAGTCCTAATAAAAACAGGAAGGAGAAAGCACAAAGTCACACAAAAAAGACAATACTGTTCATCAAGCTCACTACAGTTTCACAGGGACATGTGTCAAGTATATGGAAGTGACAGCAAATATATTATACATCTCATTGTAACACTGTCACAGTAGCAAAACATTAACTCACAATATATAATAATAATATACAAAACTAAGATCGCATTCAAAATAAAAGTTTGTTTACATAATATATGTGTGTGTGCTGTATATATTTATGTATATAAAAATAATTTACATGTATATATGTAAAATTTGAAAATATTTACATGTATATATTTATATTCATATAATTTATATTATATATAAATATATTTAAGATATAAACAATTTTTTTTTTTAAATATATACATGCATGTATGTGTATTTACATGTACATGATAAATACACACAGTACACACACATTTTGTAAACAAAAATTTATTTAATTCATTTATTATAGTAAATCGCACAACGGTGGACGGCTAGATAATATTCCAATATAAATTAATTAAACTACCTGCATGGTGTTTTACTCATAAATCAACAGATATTAAAAATAAATACTGTATCTAGTTTATAAAAATTATGCATTTACACATGTATTAATAAATATCTAATTTATAACCTATAAAATATATATTTTACATTTTAATATCATTAAATAATATACTATTTCTAAAACATTCTGTTTTAAGACAAAAATTTTGAATGTCGTCTAATCAATAAATTACAGCAATATTATAATAAATATTGTGACGAGTCGGCTGCCTCACCCCCTTATCATCATCACCACCCCGTCCCGTATTCGCCGCCCTTCACCAGGCTCCCGACGGGAGTGGGTGTGTGAGAGAGGAGGGGCGCTGAAACAGCTAGGGCTGGCGGCGTGTGATGAGGCGCACCTGATCTGAATAGAGCCTCATCACCGCCGCTGTTTAAATGCCGAGCGCGCCTCTCCTCGGAAGACCGGTCTCTTCCCCATGCATGCACACTGGTGTCCTCGTGGGTCCAGGAAGGGTGCGTAGAGGGATTCCCGCACCACCAACGTCGTAAGCTGCCGGACCCGCGGTCCGGACGAAGCCACACCCGTGTCATGGTTGACGGGCCAGGAGGTCGGGCCGTAGGATCCCCCGGAAGTGCCGCGGCGACTGAAGAGGGACGAAGCCGCTGGATGAAGCCGCCACCCTCGCCCCTTACCTGGACCCTTCCTTCCAGAACACTGCCCTCCTTCACGAACCCCGCAGCACGACGAGGACACCAGACCCCCCCTCCCTGTTTATTTTGGACACTTTTACCCCCTTTGGACACTTTATTTGATTATTTTGTTTAATAAAAACCTCTCAGAGGCCTGACGCCACACCCACTGTGTCTGTCGTTTGCTCCTCCCGCCACATTATAATGAATAAAAGTGCCAGGATACTGTGTTTTATACATTTTTTAAAAGTAAAAAAAAAAAAAAAAAAAAAAAAAAAAAAGCAAATGTGACAAAAAATCTGGGCAGTTCTAGTCTCTCACAATACCTGAGGGGTCTCAGTTTAGGCGGGTGTAAATTAAAGTGAGGCTCGAGTGTTTGCAGCATACGGCCCTCCAGCGCCGCTTTCTTTGCATGTGGCCTGCGATTAGGGCACCGCCGATGGGGAACAGACACTTCAGATGTGAAGCCCAGAAATCAAACAAAGACCATCGCAGGGAGGAAGTGGCATAATTAACCCTTTCAGGTCACGTATTTCATTCTCACACAATACCCTCATACATTCGGTTCCCGCCACCGAGTCCGACAACTACAGACGAGCGCTCGGTGCGCATTCCACACAGCATCTCTCGCATTACAGTGTTTCATTTACATTTCAAGCAACTTGGAATATCAGGAATGCGAGATGTTCATGACAGTTAGACATAACACTTGGGGCAAGGACGTGGTGTCGTGAAATATCAGACCCAAATGTAGGTCCAGGAGAGAAGACAGAAGACAGACAGTGAGTGTTCAGGATGTGAAGTGTTTTGGCTAGCCGGGCTGGTTTATATTAGCTTAGGGTGGTCTGTCGTGACTCCAGCATGCAAAAACGTCAATGGAGATGCAGAGAGACACACACAGACGCACTCCGCCTGGCTGGGCTGAGACGGATCGAGGACGCTGGCAATGAGAAAAGACCTCACAATGAGTCACTGCTGGGGTGAGGGACAAAAGAGACTCCCAACTCTCATCCTAGAGAGAGAGAGAGAGAGCTCAATAAAAAAGAGGGATTAAGGATTTATGCTGCCGTTTCTGACCATATCCGAGAAAAAAAGAAGAGAAAAAACACATAAAAGAATCTCCTGACGCTCCAGCAGTCTTGGCTGATGTGGAGAGATCTTACATTTTTGTGGGCTGCACTTGTAGTTTGGACGGGCTCTGGAACAACATACCAGACACGGGGAGTTTTTGTTCCTGAAAATGTATCCCATAAAAAGCTAAAACGGACTCCGAACAGACTGAGCAGTTGAAACTTTCACTGTGACACAAAATATGTATTTTGACTTCTTTAATGACTTTTGAAATGCACATTTCTGTGATTATGCCATTTGAAACCAGTTTCAGGAGTTGTAAAAGATCTCTTTTACTGCTAAATTACAAACTGCCAACAAGATGATAAACTATGTTTTTGCCAATAACTGATAAATGGCCAATATTACAAATTCTATATCATGTCTAAATTTTAGTTTTAAATGTAACTATATAGTATAATCACTAATTCATAAATAATTTTTTTAAGTGCTACAAGTGAATTCAGGCATGACAACATTATAATGCACAGTATTAAAAAAAAAGATATTCACTTTGAGATTTGCTGAAGATCTCTTTTGCAGCAAAATCATTCTACAAAATTACAAATAGCGGACAAGATGACATTCTGTTATTGCTGATAAAATAAATTAAAATGCCTAAATAAATTAAAAATAAAACACTAAAAACAATCATTTTTCAATGTTTGTAAAGGCGATAATCTTTGTTATTGTTGACAACTGATAAATGTCTGATATTAAAATTCTATACCATGTGCAAATAAATCAATAAATCAGAATCAAAATAGTGCACACACGCACATATACACTCACCTAAAGGATTATTAGGAACACCTGTTCAATTTCTCATTAATGCAATTATCTAATCAACCAATCACATGGCAGTTGCTTCAATGCATTTAGGGGTGTGGTCCTGGTCAAGACAATCTCCTGAACTGAATGTCAGAATGGGAAAGAAAGGTGATTTAAGCAATTTTGAGCGTGGCATGGTTGTTGGTGCCAGACGGGCCGGTCTGAGTATTTCACAATCTGCTCAGTTACTGGGATTTTCACGCACAACCATTTCTAGGGTTTACAAAGAATGGTGTGAAAAGGGAAAAACATCCAGTATGCGGCAGTCCTGTGGGCGAAAATGCCTTGTTGATGCTAGAGGTCAGAGGAGAATGGGCCGACTGATTCAAGCTGATAGAAGAGCTACTTTGACTGAAATAACCACTCGTTACAACCGAGGTATGCAGCAAAGCATTTGTGAAGCCACAACACGCACAACCTTGGGCTACAACAGCAGAAGACCCCACCGGGTACCACTCATCTCCACTACAAATAGGAAAAAGAGGCTACAATTTGCACGAGCTCACCAAAATTGGACGGTTGAAGACTGGAAAAATGTTGCCTGGTCTGATGAGTCTCGATTTCTGTTGAGACATTCAGATGGTAGAGTCAGAATTTGGCGTAAACAGAATGAGAACATGGATCCATCATGCCTTGTTACCACTGTGCAGGCTGGTGGTGGTGGTGTAATGGTGTGGGGGATGTTTTCTTGGCACACTTTAGGCCCCTTAGTGCCAATTGGGCATCGATTAAATGCCACGGCCTACCTGAGCATTGTTTCTGACCATGTCCATCCCTTTATGACCACCATGTACCCATCCTCTGATGGCTACTTCCAGCAGGATAATGCACCATGTCACAAAGCTCAAATCATTTCAAATTGGTTTCTTGAACATGACAATGAGTTCACTGTACTAAAATGGCCCCCACAGTCACCAGATCTCAACCCAATAGAGCATCTTTGGGATGTGGTGGAACGGGAGCTTCGTGCCCTGGATGTGCATCCCACAAATCTCCATCAACTGCAAGATGCTATCCTATCAATATGGGCCAACATTTCTAAAGAATGCTTTCAGCACCTTGTTGAATCAATGCCACGTAGAATTAAGGCAGTTCTGAAGGTGAAAGGGGGTCAAACACAGTATTAGTATGGTGTTCCTAATAATCCTTTAGGTGAGTGTATATATTGTGCACCCCAAGACTTGTGGTCATTCTGGTTTCCATCAGTGGAAGGACTGAGGCTATATAGCTTCCCCAGAACTTCTAGGAAGAGCAAATAATTACACCATGAACTGTCCAAGACAAACGCACAAACAAAACTAGAGGGAGGCCACAGGTCACAGGTTATGCTCATCTCTCCTTCCTCCAGGTGCTTCCTGAAAATTGGGTTCAATAATAAGCTCTAGACATCACCAGTACCAGTATGTTGGTAAACTTTCCATATGTGATGTAATCACAGCATATACAAGCACAACGGTGAATGCCCATCGAATTTCAGGGAAGTATTTAATTAAAAGTTGAAATTTTTTTTGTGTGTAAATGAACTACTCATATTAAACTAAGTCATTGATTGCAAATACAAGAAATATGTCAACCTAGGAGGTTTTGAAGAAGTGTCAGCTCAGCTGTTCTACACTGATGGATGTGGTCAGTGTATATTTAGCGCTCTTGGAAGTGGCAGCAGGTCTTTTGGGAATTGAGCTTGCATCAGTGTGCAAACAGGCCTGCAGCGGGAAGAGGAAGTTCCCTCATGCCTCATTGAGCCTAAACGCAAACCACAGACTCTCCTGAGACTCAGAAGCCCTCAATGTAACATTGACGCAATGCCACAGATGAAGGGAAAGCCTTCAACAATTACACGGAGCATGCTAATGAGCATTAACTGAGGTTTTAATGCAGGAATTGATTATATCATTTTTTGTCTAAAAATATAGTTTAAAAGTTCAAGGTCAGTTGGATTTTTTTAAAGAAATTAAGGATACTCTACATTGATCAAAAATGACTAAAGAGATTTGTTACAAAAATGTATATTTTCAAACAACTTTGAAGAATCCTAAAATAATTAGCACAATTTTCAGAAAAATATTAATCAGCACAACTGCTTTCAAAACTGATAATAAGAAACATTTCTTGAGTAGCAAATCAGTATATTAGAATGATTTGAAGGTCTGGAGGTCATGTGGCACTGAAGACTGGAGTAATGATGCTGAAAATTCAGCTTTGCATCACAGGAATAAATTACATTTTAAAACCTATTAAAATAGAAAACAGCTATTTTAAATTGTAATAATATTACACAATATTATTGACGTTTTGGTCAAATAAATGCAGCCTTAGTGAGCATAAGAAAATTCTCTAAAAAAAAAAAAAAAAAATTACTTACACAAGATGTTTGAATGGCAGAGTGTTAAAGCAAAGATTATTATAAAACATATAGTTAGTTACTACTCCAAATTGTGACTGGATGACCCGTTTCAAAAATCAAAAGTAATATGTAAACTATAAATCAAACGAAAAAAAAAAAAGGTTCAAAACTTTGAACTCTGGGTTTTCTTCAATTTTGATGTGAAAAACACTCTTGAATAACAAGTTAGAAGATTAATAAAGTAACGTGTTTTAGTGAAAAATCGGCATAATGGGCAAAAATCTGGGTGTTGCCTAAAATGGTAATTATTTTCACCTGATAAACAACATTTAGGATATCTATCACCACAATCTTACAATTTTTAAACAATATTATTTCTAAATATAAATATTTGACTTTGTAACAGTTGAACATTGGTGTTTTGCATCATATTCCTCATTTTAATAAAGCCAGAGGACACTCAAGGTTGTGCACTACTGTGATTATTGTTATTATTCAACTGCAAAGAATGTTGTACACAACAATTGTATGCCACAATGTGCTATTGTACTGCTTTTGAAAAACCTGGCTCACTCAGCTTGAATGGAGCTTTGGGTGCTGTGAATGTTGCACACACACACACACACACACACACACACGCCCTGCTGACTTTGCTGAACCTTCGTTAATATTCCAGTAGGCCGCCATCATCCACATGCGTTTCCTGTGCTGCACAGGGACAGGACAGAGCAGCGCAGAGGGAAAGACCCCGAGCGTGCTGAGAAAGCGAGTGGGTTTGTCCCGATCAGAACCAGATGTCTGTAAGAGCTCCAGATGTGAGTCAGCAACATCCCAGAAACAGACCCAGACGGAGAGACGTGATTCACAAACACGCTCCTTCAGCGGGAGAGGAACCGTTAGATACAGGACAAAGATTCAGGGGGAAGAAATAAATAAAATAAAGAAGTCTGGTTAATGCCAGGTTCCCTCTCTGGACTTCCTCAAAAGCGGTTCCTCTTTACTGTACTGTACAGAGTCAAATACATCAACCAGAAAAGTACAGTCAGTTGAAGCTGGTTCTAATCCACAGTTCCAAACAAATCCAGTTAAAACGAACTGTTAATATACTATATTAATTTGATGGAAAAACTGCAGTCATTGTTCACTATGACGTACTGTCTTAAGACATGAGGACCTTAAAGGCTGGTTAACACTGCTGGTTAAGATAGTTAAAGAGCATGCTGGGAGGCATCTAAAGCATCTTTCACTAAGCATTTAGAGCAGACCTAAATGTATATATAAGGTTAATTTAGTACATATATTAAATTAAGAGTTAACAAACATTCAATTCCTATGAAAATTATGATTGGCAGTTTTAACTGTAAGGCGGGGGTAAAGTGTTACAATTTCTCCCATTCATTTCTATAAGTGGACCGTCACGTCCCCTTAAAATGTATCTTCCCATAGGGAAGCTGGATTTGGGATGTGAAGTGAAGTGACATACTGCCAAGTATGGTGACCCATACTCGGAATTCGTGCTCTGCATTTAACCCATCCAACGTGCACACACACGGCAGTAGGGATGTAACGATTACCGGTTTGACGATAAATCATGATAAAATTCCCCACGGTTAGTATTACCGTTTCATATTTTAATTATCATTAAAACCGTATTCGATTACCACGATTTGAACAACTCACGATAAATAAATACTGTCCGGTGTTCTGTCGATTTTTCCTACCTTATCAGATTTTCCTACCGTAGCGCAAAATTACAGCTATATCTATCGATCCATCCTACCTCATCAAAAAATCCTACTGCGGGTTTCTGCTTCGCGCCTGTGACTACGTGAAATAATTAAGTGTAACTTTGCTGTAGATACTTGTTAGGCAATGATGTAGTCTATTTACACTGCCAAGAACATAATCAGATTGTGCTACCGCTATAGAATAAACAGGTAGGATGTTTTTACAGCTCAAAATACCTCATCAGATTGTGCTACCGCTATAGAATAAACAGGTAGGATGTTTTTACAGCTCAAAATACCTCATCAGATTGTGCTACCGCTATAGAATAAACAGGTAGGATGTTTTTACAGCATAAAATACCTCGTCAGATTGTGCTACCACTATAGAATAAACAGGTAGGATGTTTTTACAGCTCAAAATACCTCATCAGATTGTGCTACCGCTATAGAATAAACAGGTAGGATGTTTTTACAGCATAAAATACCTCGTCAGATTGTGCTACCGCTATAGAATAAACAGGTAGGATGTTTTTACAGCTCAAAATACCTCATCAGATTGTGCTACCACTATAGAATAAACAGGTAGGATGTTTTTACAGCTCAAAATACCTCATCAGATTGTGCTACCGCTATAGAATAAACAGGTAGGATGTTTTTACAGCTCAAAATACCTCATCAGATTGTGCTACCGCTATAGAATAAACAGGTAGGATGTTTTTACAGCATAAAATACCTCGTCAGATTGTGCTACCACTATAGAATAAACAGGTAGGATGTTTTTACAGCATAAAATACCTCATCAGATTGTGCTACCACTATAGAATAAACAGGTAGGATGTTTTTACAGCTCAAAATACCTCATCAGATTGTGCTACCGCTATAGAATAAACAGGTAGGATGTTTTTACAGCATAAAATACCTCGTCAGATTGTGCTACCGCTATAGAATAAACAGGTAGGATGTTTTTACAGCTCAAAATACCTCATCAGATTGTGCTACCGCTATAGAATAAACAGGTAGGATGTTTTTACAGCTCAAAATACCTCATCAGATTGTGCTACCGCTATAGAATAAACAGGTAGGATGTTTTTACAGCATAAAATACCTCGTCAGATTGTGCTACCGCTATAGAATAAACAGGTAGGATGTTTTTACAGCTCAAAATACCTCATCAGATTGTGCTACCGCTATAGAATAAACAGGTAGGATGATTTTTGTTTTTAAATCTATAGTTCCTGGACAGATGTTACAAACTCACCCTAAAATCAGATGATAATATAAATTTGAATTTTATTGAATATAAATTTGAAAGATTAGTTATTGAGATTATGTATAATAACGCAGAACAATATGAAAAAGTGAAATAAATTCATTAAGTCATGAATTCATTTTAAAAGTTTAAAATCATACACCACAGAGGCACATAATACAAAATATGAAAAACAACAGCTATTATTAATAGGAATATGAACTAAATAAGACCACATAGTGCTGCAGAATGATTCGATTCAAGTCATACAGGGAAATACTCTCATAAACTCTTTTAAATAATTAATTTGTTCCCCACACATTTTTTACACAAACACATTTAGGCTATTCTTTTTGAATTTGCAACATTCAAAATGTGCCCATCTATTGCAGCTCTCACACTGTACCTGAAAATAAAATTGATGAATATATTAGTAAATTTGTATATCTAAAATATAAAAATATATAAAACTTATATTAAATATTAATATATAAAAGTATAAATATTTCAAACTTTGCAATTAATATGATTTGTTTTTCATTTAAAGAGCAAAACATTTTTTTTAAAGGACAATTAATTACACACACTGAAAAAAACAACAACAACAACAAAAAAAACAGTAGTTTCATGTTGTTTGTATACCATTTCCATTATGTTTTGTTAGGATCGTTTTCCAGCATGCTGCAAACCACACAGTACTCCTCCGCATTACCTATAAACAAATTTGTTAACATTAAATTGTTACATATGAATTAATTGGGCGATCATGTCATAATGCACTACGTCAATATACACACCATGAAAAATACAATCTCAGATGTGTTCTGAAATGAAAATAAATCACTCTTGCATTACTTTCTGCCACTTTCAACTTATTTTCTACAGTTTTTTCCCCTCTATCCCCTAGATAGCATCTACAGAGCTATACTACATGACATACATTACAATGGTATTACAGAATTACAACAGCACGCACCTCGACATCTAAGAAGTGTGCAGGCTATTTTCATGCGTGCTGAGCTAACTTCTTCAGATGTAGTCTGAACATGGCTGATCGTTCCTGTCAGCAAGTATTGTTCGGCAAACTGAAACATTAATTGACAGACGATATTAATCCAATTCATTATAACATTTTCATACCTGAAGCCACTTTTGTAAATTCATACCAATTCATACAACACATTCAATACCAAAACTCCACAACTGCTGGAATCCATCTGCAGGTTGTGTTTTAGGGTCTGTAAATTTGTGTTTGCTCATCACACCTTCTCAGTTTTAAAAAATTCCTAGATTTGGTTGAGACGTTTAGAAATGAATAGCATCAAAAAATATTTTAAACAAAGGTGAAACAGTTCTAACAGTGTTACCTCCAATTCCGCAGAGTTCTATGTTCATAAGAACCTTCATTTCCCATTGGGTCGATCAGAAGGAGTGTTTTTTCAGGCATGTTGATAATCTAGAATGTAATGTCATGTAATCATAAATAAGTATGTAATATTTTTTTAGATGCCCAATGGAATAAATAAACCTTTAAATTATATATATATATATATATATATATATATATATATATATATAAACAATTTATTTTGATGGGCCCCTTAGTCTATTGACTAGAATCAATTTTGTAACTACTAATCAGCTAACTCTCATTAGAGTATTAGTAGACTTAGGTTAAGGTTACAGTTGGAAGAGTAAGTTGACGTGCTTGCAAAGCTGCTTATAGTCAGTGTGTCTGTTGGGGAACCATCAAAATAAAGTGTTAACAGCTCTTTAGCAGATATTCTACTCCAATGACTGCTATTTTACTTAACAGTTACTTAACAACAGCTGTCTAAAGGGTACCATCAAAATAATCAAACTGATATTAAAATAAAAAAAGGTCAAAGCAAATGTGTCATATTACACATTCACCTGATCAGATATCTGATCTTATGGCTGTTTGAGACAATTATTATTAATATTATTATTATTATTATTTATAAGTGGTGTTTGTCGGCTTTAAGTAAAGTAACATAAGTAACATGGCAAGATATGGGACTTATAATACATTGACTATGAGAAATATAATCCATTGTAACTTGGATGCATACTGTTAAGAGCTTCATAGAAAGTGTTACCAAGTTATATTATAATTTCACCTGCAAGGTACTAAAAAATGCACACGCACCACAAGAATCCAGTGTGCTCCAACATTCCCAGGGCACAGCCAAATGTCCTCAACGGGGAACTTCATCTGTGAAAAGTGTTTAATAACAAGTCTGTGATGGTTCCAAAACATGTAAATAATATCTACTTTACTTTTTGGAAAGCTAAATTACCTTCTTTAGGTATCTGAAATGTCCAGAAAACAACGAAGATGCAACAACTGCACAAAGCTGATGTACATGGTTCTAAAAAAAAATATATATATATATATATATATATATATATATATATATATATATATATATCTGAAAGTATGTAAAAAGAAATTAGTATTCCTAATTGAGTAGACATTCTATACATACCTGTTGTTTTTCAATGAGGTATGCATCAATTACCTATATTAAGAAAGAGATGCATGAATATAAATAAACTTTTTTTGTGAAAAAACAACAACAACAACATCTTTATCAGTTGGTTGACTGTTAAAATTCCTTTGTGTTCAGCAGAACAAAGACATTCATACAGGTTTGGAACTACTTGATTGTAAGTAAATGATGACAGAATTGTTTCATTTTTGGGTGAACTATCCCTTTAACTTACCAAGTTGAGTGCGATTGCCTTATTTTTTATTTATTTATTTTTTTGTTAGGTTAACTTTTTGCGTTTGTCTGTTTGTTTTTATTATTTTTATTTTTTGTACAGTGTAACTATAACGGAGTAGGTCTATTTTACATCAAATAATTTTGAAATGGTTCACTAATCAGATTATCATATAGCCTGACTAATCATATAGCCTTACTTTTCAATGAAAAATGATAACAAAGATGATCCCTCGTGCTAGCTGGCAACGTAATGTGACATTAAACAGTTCTCATTACTGCTAGCTGTCTTGGTATAATAAAACTAACAGAAATAGTCAAAAACTTACCTTACATTAAGAAATCCACGCGCGAGTAGTAAAAAAATATGGGCGTGTTGTTCAGCGTGACAAAAATGACGCAATAGCGATGTGCGCATGCGCTGTAAGCCCTGGTAGGACAATCTGACGGGTAGGATAGAATGTCAGGACACCGGCATAAAGCAGAGTGTTAACAGTGTCACGAGCGCACAGCAGCAGAGTTTCATTCTGAGAGAAAACGGCGGAAAAGATGGGAGGTTTTAAAAGAGTGCTGAGGGAATTATACAAATGAATATATCAGTGAATTAATTATATGAATGTACCTCTGAAGGATCTGACTGTCTTCAGAAACGATTCGATGGCATTTTGATTCATCTTAGCTCCATATAAGACCTAAAGGAAGTGTTCTTAAACACAATACTGCTTTGTTCGCGGACTTCAAGGGAATCAGCTGTAATTCAGCTTTTCCGTATAAAGCGCCACCTGCTGTCAGAGACTGGATTTACAGACACTTATTTACATTCAGCCTGTGTGCAGATTCTGTCTGGCCAAAAAACTGACCAAATTTGCATGCCCTGCTGTAAATTTTAACCGGTTGATGAAAAACAAGCTTATGTGGATTCTACACATTTAAACAATTCAGTTTACCTTTATATGAAACTTTTTCAAAGCTTTATTTGAACATTTACATTATTTATTTGAACATGCTATTAAACTGGTGTCAGTCAAGTTGTCATTTAAAATCCAGACCTCATTGGTAATGTTATTGTTTTAGTGATTATGCAAACAAAAAGTCATTTTATTTGCTGTTTGTTGATTTTTAAGTATAAAATTTGGTGAAGTGATTTATGTATCGGTACTTTTTGAACATCTCCAGCACATTTTAACAATACCGTGATAATACTGATAACCGTGATAATTTTGGTCACTATAATCGTGATGAGAAATTTTCATACCGTTACATCCCTACACAGCAGTGAACACACACCCGGAGCAGTGGGCAGCCATTTATGCTGCAGCGCCCAGGGAGCAGTTGGGGGTTCGGTGCCTTGCTCAAGGGCACCTCAGTCGTGGTATTGAGGGTGGAGAGAGCGCTGGACATTCACTCCCCCCACCTACAATCCCTGCCGGCCCCAGACTCGAACCCGCAACCTTTGGATTACAAGTCCGACACTCTAACCACTTCCCCATGTGGCATTCAATGTGGCATTCAGTATGCTTATTGTTAACTAAAACTAAAAAAGCATGGTTTATAAAATAAAAAATATTAAATATAATAAAATAAATATAATGAAATATAAATCTTAGATGAAAAACCTAAACTTAAAAAAAAAGAAGAACATTTGAATTGTCGGCTTTTGGTAATTAAATAAGTACTACTAAACTTACTGAAATTAAAACTGAAATGTTTTTTTTTTTATATTCTAGTTTAGAATATTATTAATTTATAATAATAAATATTATAAATTACAATATTATACAACTAAAAAAACGACAAGCACATAAAAACTCCTAAAAATGAATTAAAATGCAATCTGAAAACATAAAAAATATCATTCAAAATGAATAAATATATAAAATTATGTATAAATATAGTAAAATTATTTTCTAAATGCATGACCTATACTTGTAACATCGCACTATACAGCCCAAGCCTAGTTTACTGTATCCCACAATGCAATGCAATTCTGTTTTTATTTATTTAAAAGCATGTATTTTTTGGCTTTCATTCTTTTCAAAAAGTACAAATAACAGTACTGCTACTCAGCTCCAGTCAGACATACCAACCTGTGTTTCATTAAGTTGATTCAGTCCATGATTCAGACCTATGCCTCTAAAGATCGTATCAGTCTGATTCACCAATTGATTCACTAAAAAGAATCATACCAACAATTGCACATCGCACTGCAAAAAATGTTCACTTCATACTTTAAGTACTCAAATAAGAGTGTCAGCATAATTTTCCAGCCTCATGCCTGACGGCGGTAAATCACACCGGTTGCAGTACATGACTAATCAGTAACTATTTATATAAATGCTAAATTATAAGAGATTTGCAAACTCCTAACCACCCGCTGAGATGCTGCCTGCTGTGAACTTCCTGTGCGGGTCAGCAGAAGGGAAAGATGGGAGTGGGTGAATGACGATAATCCTAATTGAGAACCATTACATCCACCTGTTGGTCACGCTAGGGGGCTTTTAACTGCTTTACCCGTGTTTTGAGGGATTGGAGGTTGTTTACTAGTACTTTAAGAAATGCTGCATATCTTAGAGTTTCTAGCATTAAATAAAGGGCTTCATGTTGTTCTTCCTGTGGAGACGGGCTTAAAAAGACTGCATCATCTATCAACAGGGGGATTCATGGGAAACTCTTTACAGTAACCTCCTGCTGTCCATTGAAACAAAATGACTAAATTTAACAAATAACATGTTGAATTAGATGTGAAATTTCTCCTTGTAAAATGCACTCTAATAATGCTTTATTTACAAATTCAAAAAAAATATTTTAAGTGTACACTGAATTTGGTATGAAAAAACTCCATGTAACATACACATGAAATTTTGAAGTACACCATAAAAAATGATCTTTCAAAGCTGTACAGTAAACAAAGCAGATTACTGGAGTACATTTTACGAGAAAATACTGTTTCAGTTTTACGGTTTCAATAATTTATGCTTAATTTTGTGTAACTTGCTGCTTCTTTGTAACTGTATGTGAAATTTACTAGCAATTTCTGATTGAAAATGGTTTCTACACCATTTTTTTTGTCTAAAAAGACTGAAATAGCATTTTCTTGTAAAATATACTCCAACAACCTTCGAAAAATCATTTTTACAGTGTAAAAGGTGGTGGGAGTGCAATATTTACTCTTAAAAGGAAGAAATCTGAGAGCAATTGTGATCAAATGCGCACTATGTACATTCTTTTGTTTGCCAATTCAACTTTGGTTTCAGGTTTCCCAGCTTTAGCTTGCCTCCAAAACAAAATCTCACCCTATTTTTTTTTCCTTTCCTGTTCGCTGTGCAACCATCAACAAAGGACTGTGTTGTGACTCAACAAAACAAACCTACATCATTAGCCAAACACGAGCAGAATGGCTCAGAGGAAGCAAACTGAGTCATAAGGCCGTGTTATTAGATTTCCTTTCGCTTAATAAACTCACACTCTAGGGTCCTCACTCATGGTGGCGTCTCTTCCAGGATGTTGCATAAACGTAGATGTGCAAACCGCTCAGAATGCACTGCCTTTGTGTGGCGGTGTGTGAATGGAGAGGCTATAGAGCTTTTGTAGACAGGAAGGACTGCCAGGCTTCACACAGAGCCGTGCGCACAAAAGCCTAATGACATCAGCTCAGCCTCATAAGTTAAGTCTGTTTAACATGACTTAGAGGGTCTTAGTGCTCTGATTCACCTTCATGCTCTTCTGTTGAAGATTTATGGAAGACTTTAACGGTTTCAAGATCATAACCAATGTTTAGGGACAGTTTGCGCCACAAAATATGTTTATATTGGGGTGTTTCTTCAACTTCAGGCACTTATGTTCTAGGGTTTATTATAATTAAGATATTTCAACTACTTAATTTTTGCTATATTTTAGCAGAACTGTCTTTTTTGCAACCACAAATGTATTTTATGTTATGATTGTATTGTCTTTACCACCTTTAACTCTAAAATCCATTATAAAAGTAAATGAATATATAAAGGATAATCTAAACCAACAGTTAAATAAAGAATTTCAATATTTATTGCATGAAAATGAATTGTTAGAAATAAATAAATAGTCATTTCCACCCCACTGAACAATTTTGCTCCAAATAATTTTTAAAAAAGTTATTATACTGTACTTTTTCCCAAAGTAAGAAGGTAAGAGATTGAGATGAAATATAAAAATCAAGGTAAAAAATATTTTATTCTGCATCATTTCTAATCAATATTTCATTTTGTCAAATAATGCTAAATTATTATTTTATGTAATTTTCATTATAATCAGTGTTGTTATTGTTAAATAAAATAGTAGTTAAAATGGTCTTTGTGAATTGAATTAAGCCAAAGTAGAATAGGCTTGGCAACTAAAAATTATATAACAGATAACAGAAAAAAGTCATCAAAACGAAAAAGAAAAAAAGAATCACTAAAACAAGCTGAAAATTGGAATGAAAACTAAAAATATAAAAATAAAAGAATTCGAAATGGTATTAAATACTGTAGTAGTATATAAATATAACTAAATCACAATACACTGTTCACAACAGAATATTTGAGATGTGGTGGAAAGGACACAGTGGATCAAAGATAACGGGAAATGGTCTCCTTCTCAGATACTAAGCCATAGAACTAAGCAAACTGCCCCACTATCCTCTGCGGATTGCTCTTCCTCTGAAGTCAACTGCATGTCTTCTTGGGACTGGTTTGTTTCACACAGTCCTATCATCATGTGGAAGGAATCCTCCGACGGCTGTCCTGAGCCTGGCTAGCTTAAAGTGGTCATATGATGCGATTTCAAGATTTCCTTTCTCTTTGGAGCGTTACAAGCTGTTTGTGCATAGATAAGATCCCTGAAGATGCAAAGACTAAAGTCTCAAAACCAAAAAGATATTCTTTATAAAAGTTAAGACTTGTCCACGCCCCCCTAAAATGGCTCATTTAAACATGCCCCCAAATGTCTACGTCATGATTTGGGGAGATTTGCATAACACCGCCCAAAGAAAGGGGGCATGATTTTTATTCTTGCTGTAGTAGTGTTGTTGCTGCCGCTGGGGCTATTTCGTGGAGATACTCTGTTTCGTTGTGAAAGCGAAACTAATTTGTTTGGGCTTCCAAAAGAGGACACAACTAGAAATCAGTGGTTAAGTTATATTTACAACACTGTTCCAGAGCAGTACAATGCAAATATTCGAGTGTGTGCGGCACAATTTACGGAGGACTATTTCCTGAACCTGGCAGGACAGTAGCCTACAAATGCTGGTTTGCTCAATGGCTGTTTCTATAAAGTGGGGCAATTCCAACTTTGCAAGGACAGTCTGGCGCTTCTGACTCACAGCCTGTAAGTACGTTTCTGCTACTGACGATTCAAACGCGAGTTTTGAGCTGTGTAGAGTCTCATCTCGCCGGGAAATGCCATCACAATACGGTGAGGGGCATAACATTTCCATCACACGCTTGAGGTATTCGGCCAATCACAACGTACTGGATAGCTGGCCAATCAGAGCACGTCTCGATTCTCAGAACGATGAGCTTTGTAAAAATCGACGCGTTTCAGAAAGGCGGGGCATAGAGGAGTAACAATAATGTACAGTATGTGGAAAATAATGTGTTTTTTTAACTTTAAACCGCATAAATGCATTGCATTACACCAAATACACAAAATATTGTTCTTTTTAGCAACGTCATATGACCCCTTTAAGAAATCCTGCCTGTCAAAGATCTACAGGCTCATCCTATTTCCTGAAGAGGAAAGAATGTGGTCAGCACTCGAGGAGTTTATCACAGCAGCAAACAAACTAGAGATGCCATATGGTTACTAAGGTGCTCCGAATGATTTTTAGCAAGTTGCGGGTGCTTGCTTACTGGCAAGTAAAAAAAAATAAATAAAAAAAATAAAAAAAAAAGCCCAATGACAAGTCTGCATTACTCATTTTGGACCAAAACGGTGCTGGTTTTTGTGCCAGAACGGGCCGCTCTTCACTGACTTGAAAACCAAACATTGACACGACACTTTTAAGTTAACAGACTCTTACCAATAAGCCAATTACCATCTTTGCCAGTATTTTGGGTATTAAAAGCATTTTAACGTCCAAAATAATTTTAAATACAGCATCCTCGTGACCTACTTTTGATGCAATTCAAATAAAATTGATATCAATAAAATTGCATGTAAAATGTATTAATTTCATTATATTTTAGATTGGTAAGGAAATGTAATACGAATATTTGTGAAGGTTTATGGGACACCAAAAACTAAAGTAATGGCTCCTGAAAATTCAGATAATATTTTAAAACATAAAAAGAGAAGTCATTTTAAAATTGTAATAATTTTTCACAATATTACGGTTTTTGAGAAAATCGCCTTTAAAGTTGTTCAAATGAAGTTCTTAGCAATGCATATTACTAATCAAAAATTAAGTTGTGACATATTCACAGTAGAAAATTTACAAAATATCTTCGTGGAACATGATCTTCACTTAATATCCTAATGATTTTTGGCATAAAAGAAAAATCTATAATTTTGACCCATACAATGTATTGTTGGCTATTGCTACAAATATATCCCAGCGACTTCTGACTGGTTTTGTGGTTCAGGGTCACATATATATATATATATATATAAAATGTAAGCATTTTAAAATTGAAAAGTGTTATCTTAAGTTGTAATAATTTTTGACAGTATTAAATTTTTTACTGTAGTTTTTATTAAATAAATGTATCTTATGCAGCTATATATATATATTTACATATGCACATTACACTGATTATTTAAGGTGAGTCATCTAACAATGTTTTCACGATTTTCATTGGATCAGGAGCAGTTGAATCAAGCAGCGGTGATCAAACAACTGTCCTCACACCTTAACGTCCCGGGACCGTGTTGGGGGGGAATGTGGGCTAATCCATGATTAGCAGAAACGTTCAAAACTGCTGACCTAATCCCTGTTGTTTTCACATTGAGCCCGTCGTCCCACAAGGCAAAGATGAGACAAATCAGGGCCACTCGTAGAGGAGAAGAACATCTCGAGAAGAACGTCTCAATGACACGCTCACAGCGTCTTATTTAATCATATAAAAATAGAACGATTAAATTAACGGGCCGGACTTGAGGGCGAGCCAGAAACTAGACGTTCGGGGTGTCTAATTAGCTCTATACACAGAGCTAAAGAGGCGATGCACATTGATTCAAGATCAAAACTGTGCAGTCACTGTGTTCAAGTTCACACTGTGTGCGCTTATTATTTTAATTAGCCCAGATAATCTTATCTATATTAGATTCATGGTCTCGTAGGCAACCTATAATCGGTCAGGAAACCTGTTATGACCACACTGCTTGACGGCCACGGCCATGCAGCACAGAGGCTCGCAGCCCAATTACTGGAGGGGCGTCTGAGTCCATCTGGGTCTGTGGAGGTAAGGAAGATGTCGGGCTCTGCTGGCACACATTCAGAACAGAAGGAGGTCAATATGAAATAGAACAGAAGAATAAAAAAAAAAAAAAGAATGTGTTGCAGAAATCCCTTCCAGCTCAAAGCAACAGCAACTCTTCAGGAACAAGTTCAAGAACAAACAAACCGTACCGAACAACCGCCTCTGAGGACATGCAACAGTTTGACTTTTTTTATGTGCAATGTGCATCAAATGATTGGTTAATGGCAGACTTATTTTAGTATTATTTAGGTATAAGTATAATTGTTATTAATATTTGAATTAATTCTTTTTATTTTCTGTTTTTCTTTTTCTTTTTCTTTTAGTTAGAGTTTTAATATTTTTTGTGTGTGTTAGCCATTTTATAGGCTATAGTTTATTATTTTTTATTTGAGGTTTAGTTACTTTAATGGCAACTCTAACTCTCACACACACGCACACACACGCTCAATGTGATCACAGATTAACAAGGTCATTGTCTAAAATTGCATCTAAACAAGTCAACAATTCAACATGAAGCAGTTCAGATGGCAAATCGTCATGGGAACGGACAATGAATATAAATAACAAATAAAATAAAATACAATAAGATAAAATGTTAAAAAGCAAACACTTTCAACAATGATAAGAAATCCTGCAGCAAATCAGCATATTAGAATAATTTCTGAAGGATCATGTGACACTGAAGATTTTGAAAATTGATTTGAAATTTAAGCATTTATTAATGTAAAAAAAAAAAGTCAGCTATAAACAAACATTTTAACTTTTGTGATGGTCTTTGAAGAATCAACATTAAATATACACAACAACTTGGTGTAATGCATTCATGTTTGTGTTAAATATGTTTTTGGTCTTTGTAATTTAACATCAAACAAAACTCAGCTGACCTAGTGGCTTAATTAAATCTGTACACGAGTCCAAATGTCCTCCTGTGGTGTGACTGGCTCTTACAGTCCGCACATGATCACGAGAAGCCATACATCAACCAGCTGTTGGTCTCCAATCATGTTGACCCAATTGATCCGTCTCAGTGAAAGGAGCCAGTGTGACAGAGAGGCATCATGAACAATGAGAACATTCTGCAACGAGCTGGAGACGACACATGTGAATCATAAACTGAACTTATGCCGCGGGCCACAACAACAGGACGAGGATGTGCCCCCTTCCCACAATATACCCCATACATCTAAACAGCAGCTCCATTCAAGACTCAGGCAATGACACTCAAAGTCACAAGGACTGAGGTTTCCAGGAACTTTAAAAGGATTTTTTGACAGAGAGGCAATGACATTTAAAAATAAACAAATCAAATTTTATATAATGTATTAAGAAAAAAACTAAAATGTAAAAAATACATATGAATAATGAAAAAAAAGTAGTAAAATATAAAATTAACAAAAATTAAAACATGAAAAAACCCCATAAAAGATTAAAAAGTCAAATCAATCAAGTGAAATTAGGCACTGCATGTTACCCTTGGGAGATATCATTAGGAAACATGGTGTTAGCTTTCAGCTCTATATTTCTTTCCGACCAGATGAAACTTAACAATTTGCAAAACTAACGGAATGTATAGTTGATATCAAAAACTGGATGACTAGCAATTTATTACTGCTAAATTCTGAAAAAACAGAGGTGTTAATTATTGGACCAAAAACATTTGCATTTAATAACCTAGATCACTGTCTAATACCTGATGGCTGCTCTGTAAATTCTTCGTCATCAGTTAGGAACCTAGGCATACTTTTTGATAGCAATCTTTCCTTCGAAAAACATGTTTCTAGCATTTGTAAAACTGCATTTCTCCATCTTAAAAATATATCTAAATTACGACCTATACTCTCAATATCAAATGCAGAAACATTAATTCATGTGTTCATGACCTCGAGGCTAGATTATTGTAATGCTTTATTGGGTGGTTGCTCTGCACGTTTCATAAACTCCAGCTGGTTCAAAATGCAGCAGCTAGAGTTCTTACTGGAACCAGGAAGTATGACCACATTAGCCCGGTTCTGTCAACACTGCACTGGCTCCCTATTAAACATTTTAAGATCTTGCTAATTATCTATAAAGCCCTGAATGGTTTGGCACCTCAGTGTTTGAGTGAGCTCTTATCGCATTATAGTCCTTCACGTCCACTGCGATCTCAAAACTCTGGCCATTTGATAATACCTAGAATATCAAAATCAACTGCGGGCGGGAGATCCTTTTCCTATTTAGCGCCCAAACTCTGGAACAATCTCCCTAACACTGTTCGGGAAGCAGACACACTCTGTCAGTTTAAATCTAGATTAACGACCCATCTCTTTAACCTGGTTTACACATAATACACTATCGCATTTCTATAATTCAAATCCGTTAAAGGTTTGTTAGGCTGCATTAATTAGGTCAACCGGAACCGGGGACACTCCCCATAACACATGATGTACTTGTTACATTGTTAGAAGAATGGGATCTACACTAATATTAGTCTGTTTCTTTCTTATTCTGAGGTCACCGTAGCCACCCAGATCCAGACTATATCCAGATCAGACGGTGGATCAGCACCTAGAGATGACCTCTACAGCCAGGACACCTAGATGAGCCCCAGAGACCGATCCCCAGTGAAGACCCTGTCTCCAAGACGGCCATCGGGACAAGACCACAGGAACCAGGTGATTCCTTTGCATGATCTGATTCTGCTTTAGCCTAGATTTAAACTGCTGATTTTGTCTGGCCAGATGAGAATGACACTATTTCGACAAACTATTTCCCCGTCTAAATACTGTAGAGCCGATGTAAAGCTGCTTTGACACAATTTGCATTGTTAAAAGCACTATACAAATAATATTGACTTGACTGTAAAGATGAACTGAGCATTAGATGTTGACAAATGTGAAAAAAACAAAGAAAAAAGATGGAAATATAGGAACAACGAGCAAGCAGAATAAAATATCCAATATACCGTAGGCCAAAATATATAAAATTTTATATATTTTGATATAACGGATATGATATATTGTACATTCCCAGTACTTGATATTAAAACCACTTTTAAAACTAAAATCAAACACATAAGCCTCTTTCAAATAGCCCAAACATAATTTGCACAGTCTCCACTGAATGTTTTATGCCAATATTTTTTATAAGAATGATAATAAAAGCTCTTATATGATGATAGGTCTCTTACTTGCTAAATGCAGTCTTGTAGAGACGGTTTCAGTGGTCAACGCCAAATTTAGCCACAGTGACCTCTCATAACCATTTTAAGCAAGCAAAAGCCTCTAGTGCACTCAACGAAACAATAAAGTAACTTAAAAAGCATCACAGGATGGAGCTTAAAAAACCCCAGCAGCAGTCTGTTCTCCAGCGAGTCATTACGTAAGACACTTTATTGATCGAACCATTAAGCTTAGCACCCAAACAACACTGGCTCGAATGTGCTTTGTGTTTCCGCAGACAGCAAAAGGCCTCAAATGAAACTGGAGATTGGAAGTGAAAATTCTGGAGATGTAATGAAATTAGTAACTTGTGTCCAGGCACTGGAATGCATCGGTTCGCTCTCAGCGGGGGTTGGAAAGGAAGGTGACGCAACAGACTTGAGTCAGGAATGATGAATAATATTTAGTCAGGTGGCTACAATCTGCTCCGTATTTGTAAAACGTATAACCGAAATCTGAAAACTGCACATAAATGACACAGATAACCTCCATTTTGAACGAGCACAAAGAAAATAGACTTTTTTTTTTTTACCTTCTGGCGCTTTTGTGGCCTTGACCTTTCAAACGACCATTCACAGAGTGACTGGACGGATCTGCATCCAAAGCTCAAGGTCTTTGAGGGTTGCCAGATACTGGCAGGAATAGAATTGCTCCAGATGACAGGGATGGACAATTGTACAGGATGTGGATGCATGAATGCCATGTGAAGAGTCAGTGTGCGAAACTATGCATGCAGAGGTAATGCGCAGCATGCAGCAACAAGTGAAGGAAGTAGATTGTATTAAATGTTTTAGATGAGGAAAAACCCAGAACCATCCTGGGGTCTTATATAACAGCTTTTACCTCCATACAAAAGCCCTTAATACAGTGCTTGTGTCCAGGATGATAATCAATACTTTTTGGGGCCAGTGAGATTTAAGTTAATAATATTTTATATAATAATTTATTCAGCAAGGATGCATTAAATTGATCAAAGGTGACAGAAAAGATTTATATATATTTTTTAATTTGCTGTTTTTTTTAACTTTCAATTCATCAAAGAATCCTAAAAAATGTATCAAGGTTACAAAAATATTAAGCAGCAAATCGGTTTTCACTGATAATAATCAGAAATGTTTCTTATTAGCATATTAGAATGATTTCTGAAGGATGATGCGACAATGCTAAAAATTCAGCTTTGCATCACAGAAATAAATTACATTTTAAATCTTATTACAATAGAAAACAGTGCTTTTAAATTGTAATAATATATCACAATATTTAAGTTTTTACTGCATTTTTTAATCAAATAAATGATCCATGATCATAAGAGATGTTCAAAAATATTTTAAAAAATTTATCGACCACAAACTTTTGAACAGCAGTGTATTCTTTTTGTTTGAAAATGTTGGGTTTTAAAATGTTTAGGTAATGAATGACAAAATTTGATTACAAGCTTGTTTATTACATTTATTATACATTCAAATATTATTATACACTTGTATATATTATATATTATTATAAATACAACAAATTACACCCAGAAAATTCTTGAAAATGTTTGAATTATTGAAAAAAATCTTTATAAAATATTATATTTGAATTATAATTCTAAAATAGTCAACTGCCCTGAAAATCACAGTATTCACTCACTGGTTGTGTCCTAATTGCTTTGTACAATTCAAGTCCCCCCGCTCACCCAAAGTATTAATGCATGTTTGTGCTCAGATACGGATGACATCTCAATCTCAAACATTGTTAAATCTTCTCAAGAAGCCACAATCTAGTTTCTTCACAAACATTAGAAAGTTGCTGAAAATCCCTGAAGAGATTGTGGAGCCCTGACTCACACAGCCAGATGGCATCCATTAAGGTGCTGCTTCCCAGTCTGGAAGTCTTTGATTTGGAGCAGGGATTATATACTGTATGCCGCCCACTCAAACACACACACTCTCACTCCGACGCATTTACTCACACACACACACATGCTCACGTGGGGAGTAACTGGAGCTGGTGCTGAGGAGGGGATGTGGGTATAAAGGAATGCTGGTTGATTTGTCTAATCTCTGGATCTCTGTGCTTACCAAGTCACAGCTAGAGTCAGCGATTGGGACATTCGGAATTCTTTAGATCCCATGTTCCACCATAATGCTGGAGCAGCGAACCTCCTTCCTCTCGGAATATATTGTCAAGAGAGCCATCGGATGGGAAGGAATTTTCTCAGCCATTTACATTCACACTGTAGCAAGCCGCTTTGCTTTAAACTGTAGCATTTTACCCAGGGTGCTTCATGACAACCAACATGACCTGAGACGTATCGGCTAAGAAAATGTACTAATTTAAAATTGACCATCTATTCAATTAATCTCAATTTATATACAGCACACTATCTACTTTGCCGAAAAATATTATTCAAAAAATATTTTTGATTTTATTTTTTTAATTGAATAAATTATTATATTTGTTTCTCTATCTATCTATCTACATATATATAAACCAAAATTTGTTTTTTTATAATATATTAAAAATAAAATTATATACACACACACATAATGTTTTATATTAAATATTTTATTTTTATATTTATACATCTTGTATATTTTTATTTTATTTTTCTTATATGTTCGTTTTCTATTCCATTTCGTTTTATTCAGCAAGGATGCACTAAATTGTAACCATGCTGTTCTTCTGAACCTTCTATTCATTAAAGAATCTTGAGATAAAATGATCAGTTTCCACAATAATATTAAGCAGCGCAACTGTTTTTAACATTGATAATAAAAAAATATATATTTCTTGAGTATCAAATCATAATATTTGAAGGATCATGTGACACTGAAGGCTGGAGTAATGATGCTGAAAATTCAGCTTTGCATCACAGGAATAAATTACATTTTAAAACATATCAAAACAGAAAACAATTATTTTAAATTGGAAAAAAAAGACTGTTTTTACTGTATTTTGACCAAATAAATGCAGCCTTGCGCAAACTGGCATAGAAATGTTCATTTCATCTTTAGAGCCAAGACAAAGAGGCATTATTTTGAGCATTAACTCAAAGAAACAAAAGGAAACAACTATGAAAAAAATGCTATGCACGATTCAACCTTAGGTGCTCATGTAATCACAGCCAAAAAACTACTCTGAGCCCTAGAGAGGAACATCGGGACATTAGTGCATGGGATAAGAGCCACGCTGAGTGAATCATGGACAATCAATGACTAATGGGCATTGGATAGATGGCCAAACATCCCTCTCACACTTAGTCAGCTGACCTAGTGGAAACTACAATCAACATCACATCAATAGAAGGTCCTTGGATGAACAGATGTGGTCTTATACAAGTGTAAATCCTGACCATTAAGTCATTAAGCCAGTAAGTGTTCAGTAATGTAATGTCTTATCGGCAGTTCTCACAGGTAGGCCTAATTAGGGTCAAATCAAGCAACACATTACAGACTAATTACTCATTTAGTAGAGGTTTAATCCCAAATTACTTAAAGTCCCACTTTAAAAATTTTAAATCTGTCATAATCAACTCACCCTCATGTTGATCAAGTATTATGTAAACAAGATTTGCGCACAATAGCAATTAATTAAGTGAACAATCACTTAATTTCACTCACACTTAAGCATACTTAAGTGTAGGAGTCAAATGTTAGTGCTTTTCCCATTTTGCAGCTTCAACACTGGCGGCACCATTCACTTTCATTGCATGCAAAAGAGCATCTTATTTTGTATTTACAGGGGAAAAAAACCCACACCTCTTTTTAGCACCAAAAATTGTGCTATGGTGGTCATCAATGTAGAATCACTCCAGAGATTCAAACCTGCGACCTTTTAGTTCTCAGAGCAGTTTGAGCCTCACAAACAGCTTTTCAAAACGCACTGGGAAATAATATTAAATCAGCAACAATTCTGTTCAAATTACATACATTTTTCATCTTCACATAATGATTTAGTGTCTGGCTCTGACTCAATGATCAACTGAATCATTCACGAAAATTAATTAAACAACAGAATAGCCGATAACTGAAGACTTGCGACTGGAAATACATGAAAGCTATGTAATATCTCATTCGCAACATGACATTAACTCGATGCAAACCTCTCATCACAAACGTATCGTGGAAAACAGATATTTCAGCTTACCGAAAGCGGGGTGAATCTTTGATACAGTCTTCAAAATCCACCGTCATCCTGGACGATTTATTTCCAGCGATTAAAACTGAAATTGCATCGCCGTCAGTAGACAAGAGAGTAAATGTCAGAGATCCCGCGTACTACAGCCTCTTCTCTCCACAGTCAGAGAGTGAATGAATCCACGGAGCTACAGACTCGCTCGTAACGCTACAGTAAGGGACTGTCAGCAGTTTCTCTTCTCTGACTAAAACGAGTAAAAGCGTCAACGGCTACCGACTTTAGTGAGTGATGTCTTTTTTATGCTTAGTAATTTTTTAAAATTAAATCAAATCACATCAAATGAAATAAGCAAATAGATTAATATATAAATAAATGAAATAAAATAAAATAAAATGACAAAATGATAAAATAAAATAAAAACAAAAGAAACATTTGATATAAAAAATAATAATGAAATAATATAAAATAATGAAATGAAAGCTAAATAAAATAAAATGACAATGATAAAACAAAATGAAAATTAAAAAATAATTAAATAATGAAATTAAGTAAAATAAAATAAAAATGAAATATAAAATAAAAACAAAATAAAATTAATTTGTTGACATTTTCTCATAAGGACTTTTTAACAGACTACACTCAAACAACTACAATATATTTTTGGTGTTCATGCAATCTCTGATCTGTGAAGTCTTTTTTTTTTAGTTCAAGAAATTTTAGTTATCCCATATACATAATGTAACATTTCAACATTTATTATTAAATCGAGAATACATCTATCACTTTTCTTTTTGTTCAGTTTGCATTGCATATATTAATATAATGTGTTTTTAATCAAAATCTGATCAAAGTCTGATGAAAACTCAAACAAGATGTCAAAGATCAACACTGTTTCTGGGGCCTGTACCATGAAGCCGGATTAGCTGGCTATCCAGGTAAGTTTCAGTTTAGTTTGCACCAATCCTGGGTTTTAGGCATCATGAAAGTGGCTTGGCTTTTAGCTGTTCATTGCCATAGTAACTTACACTCCACAGCTATCCTGCTCTGGGGCAGGTTATGTTCTGAGTTAGAGATCTCAAACTGAAATTGGAGCAAAGTGACACATCTGACACAAAAAAGTCACTCCCCCAGTTTCTCTTCCTCCAATTTAAAGGTCACTAGTACTAAAAAAATTGTCTGGCCAAAAACAAAAATTTAGTTATTTTACAAGATTTATGTAATTATATGATTTATATTATTATTAATCCATTACACAAGCAATTTTAGTTTAACAGTTATTATAAATAATTTATTTTAAATGAATGTTAATATATACAGTTCGACTATAATATAAATAAGTTGTAGAAAGAAAGCTTTAAAAATGACTGTGACCATACGTGTTCGAGTCACTATCGCTGTATATTTCCAACTATATAAACTAACTTAAGTTTCACTTGTGAATGCACTGATAAAGCAAGATAATTTCTTTTATTTGTCCTCTTTCATGAACAAGTACTTTTTTCATTGTAAATGCATTTAAATTCATCATATTATTCAATCTCTTAACCTTTAGCAAAACCTTTAACCAAGGTTCGTGATTGGCTGCTTGCCAGTGATGTCACACATTCACGTGCATATGCTCCACAAACTCAGGATCAAAGCCTGAGTTGGCGATCAGCATCTTGGTACCAACAAAGCCCGATTGGAGTGGTTTGGTTTTGTCAACTCAAAACTAATCCTGTAACTCTGAATTTGTTCGTGTACCATCATGGTACAGGACCCTGGTTAATAACACTAAGAAAAAATTGTATATGTGCATGTGTGTGTTTGTGACATAAATATATGAAATTAACAGAAAATAATATATACATTTATAATACAAAAATATACAGTAAGGAAAGTGTTTGTGTGATTAGACTTTTGAGATGATCCCTAAATCTATTCAAATTCAACAGACCCCGTTGTCAATCTTATATTTGCATGAAATAAAGGCTAGTCATTTATAAAAGGTCATGTGCTATTTTACATGTTATATAATGGTTTTATTTTCATAGATTATGTCAATCATGTATTTAAAGTCTGTAAATGTGCAAATTGATCTGACAATATAGGCAATTGGAATTAGATGCAGACCGTAAGAATAAACCTTAAACTGCATTGAGGAATGTTTTCATGTTATGCTTTTAAAGTTTGAACGTGTGTCTTTACACATACAGTAAGTCATTTTTTCATCCTACAAGAATGTTTAGACTATGAATTCTCTTCTTTCCGCTCTTTCAGGAAATCTTACTGCAGCATGGAAGATATCTTTCAACATATGTTTTAACTTTGCTGACAGCTTCTCTCTTTCCTGTCTTGTTTAAAATGTTTCTAGTTCATATCCAGCTCTGGAAAGCAGCAGCAGTTCTCATAAAATGCCTGGACAACAGCTGGGAATATTAGCATCTTGCCGACCACCAGCAACACACAAACTGAGGACATGAGTTCTGATCAGCTGACCTTGAAAAACCTGCAATGCTCATTGCCATCTTTAGCACAAACCACAGTTTTAATGTAACAGAATTGAGCTGCTAGATTGTTCCTCCTGGGTTAAAACTGCTGAATCAGTCACAAATACATTTCTAGAGAGCTTATAATATTCCCCAAGAGTGAATATAAAGCGAATAAGAGTCTTAGTGGAAATATAAACATTAGCCAGCCATATTTTATCACTAGACAAGCTGGTATAAATAAGGGCAAGGCAATTATATTGTTTTTATTGATCGAAAAAAGCACAGCATTTTAGGACCGGATGAGCGTCATTAATATTGCATCAGATTTATATTAAGGCATTTGACATATGCTTTTATCCAGAGCAAATCTAAATGCATAAATTGCATTTGAAGTATATATTTTATCAGTTTATGCATTACCTGGGAATTGAACCCATGACCTTGAATGCACAGTACGTACTTTAATTTGAGCTGATTGTTCAGGAATTTTAAGATGCGTTTACACTTGTAATTTGTTTTTTTGGGGGTTTTTTTCCCAGCAATCACAGAATGTTCCCCTAACTTTCCCCTTTGCTTATATTTTAGGAACCAAATTAGAACGTCCTGGGAATGTTAGAGGAACGTTCAACCAAACTTTGGTTAAGCATTCTGTCCCTTTTAGGGTTGTATCTTGTGACATCACATCCTGTTTTTGATTTGTATTTCAATAGTAATTCAATTGAATCGCCGTAGTTTGTTTAGAAGCAGACTGAGACCCTCCTTTTTCAGTGGTTCAGATAGTAACATTCACACTTATTTAATTGAACTGCACAAATAGAGCAATTGCACAAGTGTCACACCGAACCAAACCTGCCAAGTGTGAACGCCCTTAATCTATTATGAAAACCGACTCAGTGTGTTACTGTCAGAAGGTAGGAGTTCTCTATACAGCATCAAAGCCCATCCGATTTCTGCCCTGCAGTTGGAAGAATAAACTAACACAACTACAGTTCCTATACTGAATGAAATCTGGAAGTGTTTGTAGATCTCACAGAGAAACCTGATACTAAGAAGGATTTGCATTCTGGCAGGCTGTGATAAGTGCCACAGCAAAGATGCAAACATCTGTGGAGGATTTTGTGCAAAACAATGCTGCTTATCAAGTTACAGTGGACAGAACTGAGTTGTCTAATTCGTAACTCACAATAAAACACGACATGTTTATTGTATTATGTTCTTATGATGCCATACAAATTGAATGCATTTCATTTTTTACGTTTTTGAAAGAAGTCTCACATGCTCATTAAGGCTGAAAAAACTGTGAAACAAATAGAAAACAAAAACTGTTTTCTATTTGAATATATATTAAAACCTAATTTATTCCTGTGGTGGCAAAGCTGAATTTTCAGCAGCTGTGTATATAGAGTAAATCTGAAATAATCCTCAATACCCAGTTGAAAGAAAAAAAAAATCACAATTGAGCTCCTTAATTAGGCATATTTGGCTTGGGATCGTCATAATTCTCTATATTGTTCTTTGTAATCCACAAGGTCATTCATGAGTAGATGGCCAGCATTTAGATAAATGGACATGTCAATTGATCTAATGGCATTTTTATGGCAAGAACCAATTGAGAGCATTTCAAAAGCCGCATTTCCTTTTTGAAGCCAAAAATAGAGGGCATTATTAATTCACAGGAAATGGGGCAGCCTGGGGGAGGGACAGGCATGCGGATTTTACTCCATGCCTTTATAGAATGCTATTGTTCGGTCTTGTCTCACACTGAGAAAGCCGTGCCCATCAATTGGAATGATGTCATTCCCTTTTTTTCTACTCTTGAGATGTCAGAATAGCCCTGGACTGTCCGTGACAGTTTGTTTGGGGTAGGCTAGGAAGTTAAGTCACACTGTTATTGCTCATAGTGAGATTTAGAACAAATGCCTAGCTCAAAGTTTTAATCATCAGAGCATAATTTATTACTAAGCATTTGTCCTATACAGACAGAATGTTGCAGAGTGATGCACAGACAAACACCTCACTGAAACACTTCACTTTAATTTAAACAAACAAGCAAATAAATAAACAAATATGAATTATGAATTTAATTAATTGTTTTTCATTTTATTTTTTGGGCACACTTAAACTGCATGAATGTCCAGATAAAATGTCTAAATATTCTTAAAATAAGTTCAAATAAAACAAAAGCAAAACTGCAAAAAGTACCTCTTATTTTATTTTTTTTAGAATTGTGTTTTCTTGTTCTAAGCATAAATTTAAATCTTTTTGAGTTACATGCATGTATACAGACATATAAATAAATCTGTTAAAGGGTAAATTTGATTGCATAGTCAAATCCATAAGCAGTCATCCAGAGATTCACTCAATGCAACCATAAAGAAGATTAGATCATTTACTAATTCTGATTAAAATGTATAGTCCTATATTTTCAAAAACATTTCCCATTATTAAAGCTTACATAAAGTCCCAGGCCTACACTCTTAAAAATAAAGGTGCTTAAAAGGTTCTTCATAGTGATGCCATAGAAGAACCATTTTGGTTCCACAAAGAACCATTCATTTAAAGAACCATCTCTTTCTTACCTTTTTATAATCTGAAGAGTTCTTCAGATGTTAAAGGTTACCTATATTTTGCATCACCAGCAGTGATGGAATCAGCCACCGTGAGATCATGAGGACACCAGAGCACATGTGTCTGTATCTGCTCTCAGCCTCCAGCAGTGTCTCGCATGCAAAACCTCCTCTGCTCTGTTATGGGTGTTAAATTTAGAAAGTTTTCAAATCCAGCGAGACTTCCCATTCTCCTTTCTCTCTTCCCCAGAGCTTTCTCCCTGTCTTTCACAGATCAAAGCTGGATTTTTTTTTCTTCTTGGTGGCTGTTGAGTCAGCAGTCTAAATTAGAAATGAAGAAAGGGAGAGAAGAGAAAGAGAAAGAGAGACAGAGAGAGATTTACAAGAAGTATTCCATCTTTTCTATTGAAGTTGTTCCATTATTTTTGCTGGCATTCCATAAAGAATTCTATAAAGAACCAGATCTTAAAATCTCATTAATGGAGCAGATCATTCAGAATAAATCGTTTAGAATAAAGGAAATTCTAATTGCTCATGCCTTACACCTGCATGCGATAGATAGATAGATAGATAGATAGACAGACAGACAGACAGACAGACAGACAGACAGAATTCCATAGATGGATGGATGGATAGATAGATACAACCCGAATTCCGGAAATGTTGGGACGTTTTCAGCTGGGAGAACATCTAGCAACTAATTAAGTTAACTGACATCAGGTCTGTAACATAAAAGGGATGTCTTAGAGAGGCAGAGTCTCTCAGGAGTAAAGATGGGCAGAGGCTTCCAATTTGTGAAAGAGTGCATAAAAAGACTGTGGAATACTTTAAAAACAACGTTCCTCAACGTCAAATTGCAAAGGCTTTGCAAATCTCATCATTTACAGTGCATAACATCATCAAAAGATTTAGAGAAACTGGAGAAATCTCTGTGCATAAGGGACAAGGCTGAATACCTTTGTTGGATGCCCATTGTCCTCAGGCCCTAAGACGACACTGGCACTGCATCACTCATCGGCATGATTCTGTCATTAACATTACTAAATGGGCCCAGGAATACTTCCAGAAACCACTCTCGGTAAACACAATCTGCCGTGCTGAAGCTCTAAAGCTCTATCATGCAAAATGGAAGTCATATGTAAACATGGTCCAGAAGCGCCGTTGTGTCCTGTTGGCCAAGGATCATTTAAAATGGACTGTTGCAAAGTAGAACAGTGTTCTATGGTCAGACAAGTCCAAATTTGACATTCTTGTTGGAAATCACAGATGCCGTGTCCTCCGGGCTAATGAGTTCAAAAGCCAGCATCTCTGATGGTTTGGGGGTGCATAAGTGCATATGGTATGGGCAGCTTGCATGTTTTGGAAGGTATTATGAATGCTGAAAGGTATATAAAGGTTTTAGAGAAACCTATGCTCCCCTCCAGATGACGTGTATTTCAGCAGAACAATGAAAAGCCACATACGGCAGCTATTACAACAGCATGGCTTCCTAGTAGAAGAGTTCGGGTGCTGAACTGGTCTGACGAAAAATACGTCAGAGACGACCACGAACTCTTCAGCAGCTGGTAACATATCAGGCAAGAATGGAACCAAATTATTAAAAAAATAATGAATGAATGGATGGATGTATGGATGGACGAAGGGATAGAGCAATAGAGCACATGAGCAGCTGCATGGTTGCTGGGTCCTGTCAGCTCAGATTTTGGCTGTTCTTCTCTCATCTCAGGCACATGTACTGCAGCAGTGTGGATTGGTGGATTTGCTGTGAGAGATGTGAGACTCAGGGAGAATGACCTACTTTTGATCCCAGCACTTCCCAGTGCTCTCTCTTTCTCTTTTTTCTCCAGATGGAAGACGCAAACTCTCCACTGATTACACACCGTATGTAACAGTATCATTTTTGACTGTAGGGGCTACAACTGAGAGCCACTGGAGTGATTCAGCCACTTTCTTGCCAACAGTATATTATGCATGTTCTCTTTCTCCCTCTCTCTCTCTAATTCGGTCTGTCTCTGATCCATTATTCATCCTCAGTATGTTTGCACTTTTTCAATACATACTCTGGTCTTTTCTTGTGGGAAGTGTTTTAGACTCTGCAGTCTGATTCTGTTCCATGAGATTCAAATTCTTCCCACCAGAAACACAAACTGCAAACAATTCATCATCTCAGTGAATCAACAGCTACACAGACAAACGTTCAAAACTGATTAGCAAGAACTAACTCAGTCTTGCAACACAGGCTACTAAATTCTACTAAATGTCCTTTAGCTCCTCTAAAAAAAGATTCAGCAGCTTGGTCCAAGTCACCAGAACATATGAGACAATAACAGACCCATATGCCAACATCTTAAAATGAGTCTCAAGTGCATTTTTAAATGCCAAGTTATAAAAGTAAAAAAAAAAAAAAAAACCATAAAGCTGGGTTTTAGACCATCTGGGAGCAATTAAACATTTAATGGGTCTGAAAAATGGAAGTAGCAATGAGAAACATATTGCAAATATGATGTCAGTTGGATTATTTGACCAGGCCAGAGCTTGTTTTAGGATCAGCATGAAGGATCTGGACAATTGTACTAACAAGATTTAAAATGGAGCAGACATTGTCACATTTCGTTATTTTGCAGTTAGTGAATGTGAGCCAGATTAAAGTAAGCACAAAAATAATTCAGTTTAATTTGTGAATGCCGTAAAATCATTAATACATGCTAATATATACAGAACTGGGTAGTAACTGATTACATGTAATCAGGATTATGTAATCAGATTCCAAAAATTAAGTACTTGTAATTAAACTAAACGCTCATAAGACTACAATTACTTTTTATGCATTACATGGTTACACATTTTTTACATAGCAATAATTTATTCATGATTTATTGATTCTCTCTAATTCCACTTTTTCATCTTTTAAATTTTCCTTTCTAAAATAGATACTGCTTATATACTCTAAGAGAGCCTTAATCAGGTGGCTACAAAGCATTTAACCACTTGATTTGAAACTATTGATGAACACATTCATTTTTATTTAAATGATCACTCAGTCGGTTATTTTACCATGTAGTACTTTGGAAGGTTTTCACATTAAAAAGCACAAACTCACCAACTTTTTTGTCATCTGATCCGCTTTCACATATATTTTTATTTGAAGTACCCCTGAGATTTTAAAATAAATATTTTAATAACGAAGTATCACATTTGCATGTTCATGGTTCACTGATGTTGGTTATGGTTATTTGTTTTCATTTAACATTTTTATGATTTAATTAATTATTAACTTTTCATTAAACTCATAAACCCCCTGCAGTTCCTTCACAAACCCAGTTTGGGAAACTTTGATGTAATATGAACTTTATGTTGTTGATAACAACAAATGGAATTAATTTCTTACTCTTTGTATTTTTATATAAATATGGTAGAAGATTATCCTATTTAAAACAAGATAGGTCAAATGTAATTTAAGTCTGATTATATTAGACCTATTGATTATATATATATATATATATATATATATATATATATATATATATATATATATATATATATATATATATATATATATATATATATATATATATATATATATATATATATATATATATAGTTTTTTTTCCATCTAAAAGTTCGTTTTAATTTTTAAATTTTAATGTAGTGGCGAAAACAAAAGCAACGAAAAAGAAGTTGAACCAACGCAAATGCCACCACAGTGTCACAGTTTTGGCAACAATTAAACAATTTTAGCGTACATGTAGCAACGTATAGTAATATCGATTTGCAATAATGTCGCCAAACTCATGTATTTTATTTAATGAGATGTTATAGAATGTGACTGCTCACTTTCAGTTTCATTTGAATTTCCTGTGATTCAACAGTTTTACCATCCTCGCACTTTTCATTCGGCCTTGAGATGCTTCAGCTGCTGAGGAAGGCCAGTGGATTTGCCTAAAGGACGAGGAGCAAAGTCAAAGCACACATCCTTACAGCACATTACAGATGAATGCATCAAAGAACATCTGTCATGCAGTTTAGTGCAAACATCTTGTCTCAACATTTTGTGCTTACTTTGTAAAGCAGTTTTTTCCCTAACCAACCTTAATCAAGACTTAGAAATCTCAAAAATATTATGTATGCTTTAAGATTTAAGGACTTTTTTTTTTTAAATTAGAAAATAAATGGTGTATTTATCTATTCATAAATAATTGTAACCAAGTGCAATTGCATTATAATAGTTTGCAGATTCCTTGCAATGTCTGAAATTGGTTATTTGTCTTGTTTTATAGTTTCTAAATATATAAATAAATAATGTTTTATGCTGTAACTATGGTTAAAATTATTATACATTATTATAATAATACACCAGTGCATTATAAGACATAATTAATGCATTAAATATAAAGTAACTAAAATATCATGTACATGAATGCAATACAGCTTTGTGTAAAAGCATCCCAATATAAATTGTTACTGCTATAAAATCTATTTAGACATGTTAAAAAATAATAAAAATGACAAAATTAGGGCTGCCACTAATAACTATTTTTATTTCGATTAATCTATCGACTAATTAATCGATTAATTGATTTATCTAAATTCATTCCCCACAAAAAAATCAACAATTTTACTTAAGAATATTTTATTAAACTAAATGAAATCCAAATTTCTATGAAATCCTTTTTTAAAGCAAAAGTGCAACAGAGTGCAAGAAGCAAGTGTCCATCTCAGTCCAAATCACTGAAATCACAGTTCAGTATTATACTGTAAGAATGACAACATATCCACGTGTTCTAGTTTAATAATCAAATGATAATAAAAAATATTTTACCAGAAATATTATTTACCAAAATTCATTTAGGTGAAAAATGTAAATGTGCAGCATTTATGACGAAAAAAAAAAAAAAAAAAACACGTTTTTAATATAAAATCAATTAATTGTAGATGCTTTTGATTATTAAAATTTAATGGAACCATTAAAATGGAATCCAGAAAATAATGGAAAACAGAATTTGGTACAGATAAAACTGTAAAACTCAATTAATTAGACAGGCTTTTTGATTAATAAAATTTAATTTAACAATTAAAACAGAGTATAGAAAAATGAAAATGAATTTGGAAATAAAACTGATTTCATAGGGCCCTATAATTATAATATTTTTTTTTTTTGTGGTAATAAAAATAGATGCAAGTGAATAATAGCTTTTAAAATGACTTAAAATACATATATAATAGCAATGATGTAATAATAATTAGTTCAATAAAGTATCAAAAGCAAGAAATCATATGGTATTATTGAACAAAACTGTTAAAATACATAATGTATTCTAAACAATAGAGCTCATGTAGATGCATTACAGCAATGGCCTGCAGGGGCGCCGCCGGCCACATTACTGAGAGATCTAATCCTTGTTTAATATTGACCAAGCACCATTTAATTCAAATGTCCACTTAATCTTTAATATTTGGCAATTTCTTTAGGACAGAAATGCTATAGCCACTGTAATTAAATGAATACGTGGATACTGTGAACTGAGCACGTAAACTACACGCACGTAAATAATGTGTGAATTCACAATTATGCTTAATTATGATTTTTAAATGGGTTTAATATATCATGCAGCCTCGGAAAACAGTCTATAATGTGTTTAATGGATTCTCGTCCATGAAATACACCACTTCCGGTAAATTGAAGTCGATGATTTTTAAAACTCGACTAGTCGACGAATCGCGGAATTCATTATAAAAATACAAATAAATTCATTTTATAGTAATTTTAGACAATTCAATAATACATTTACCAAAAAATGAAGGGAAGAAAGACTATTGCAGATCTTTCCAATCCATGTTATCTTAATGGTGAACGCATAGTTTCCTTATCATCTTGATTTACATCCTTGTCTGCTCTTTATCCTATCGATTTTTCAGCCACTGAGCAAGTGCTGAAATGCAAACCAACAAAATTCTGTTCTTTCACAATCAGTTTATAAATTCCACAATGTCAAAGCTGCGTTTCAGAGCCATTTTCCAACATGAATGAAGAATGCCAAGCTCATCCCCACAGGAAGTGAGGAAAGTGATAGGGCTGTATTCACTGAATGCATCCGTGTCACTACATAAAGGCCATCAGACACAAAGTGGCCCTTAAACCAAAACACAAATCTCATTCTTGTCCTCTCTGATTCAAATTTCAGCGTAGCCATTTCCATTCAGTTCGATGGCATTTACAGAATCCTAAATACAATTGATTGTCCTCACGAGTTTGTAGCTACTAAATTAATTAACCAATTATTTTATGATAAAAAAAATGATTGGATTGAAATATGCCAATATGGAGGGAAAAGTATATTTAAAAAATATGCATACATTTTTGTATATTTTGAAATATATTTGAAAAAATTTTAATTGAATTTTCAACATTATTTTATTATTATTTAGGCTTTGAGCTTTCTTGAAATAGTAATAGTGACGACTGCCTTGGAAAGCACCAGTAATCATATAAAACAAAAGCAGATCAAATTTGATATATACGATAAAATGTGACCCTGGACCGCAAATCAGTCTTATGTTGCACAGGTATATTTGTAGAAATAGCCAAAATACATTGTATGGGTCAAAATTATTGATTTTCTATGCCAAAAATCATTAGGATATAAAGTAAAGATCATGTTCCATGAAGATATTTTGTAAATTTCCTGATTCCAGACTTTCAAATAGTTGTATCTCGGCAAAATTGTCCAATCATAACAAACCATACATCAATGGAAAGCTTATTTATTCAGATATATAAATCTCAATTAAAAAATTCACACTTATGACTGGTTTTGTGGTCCAGGGTCACAAATAATAAAATAATTTGGCTGGAGAAATGTTACTTGTATTCCATAATATCTGTTATAACAGGTTTTACACGCCACTTCGTGTCAAATAGACCATTAATGATGGGAAATATGCACCACAGTCACCTTTTTTTTGGAGGTTTTAGACACAAATTTAGATCGGCAAATCTGATTCTACACAAGAGGAACAAAAACAGAAAAGCAGCAATGCGATCAGATAAACGTGAGTGGCCTAACGTCTGATATTTATTGATCATACAGTGCACTTTCACTCTCAGTCAATGCACTGTATGACCACCTTTCAGTTCCAGGGTGACTCATTTCAACACAGCCACCTCGAAAAGTTTCAAGACACTAGTTTGAGTGGAACATGAAATGCAAAATTTCCACGTGCCAAAATGTCTGCATGTCCCCCACGGCGCCCTCAAAACACCGGGGGAGGTTGCACTTTCTGAATTTCCTGTTCTGTCTTTTCATACTACTGCGTAAAACCACAGTGCTCAGAATAAGTTTCCACCACTGACAGAACAGCTAGCTTTCATAAGACTTGATATGAAAATGTGCTTTTTACATTAACTCAAGGTCGACAGGATTCAAGGACGCTTCTTCAAGTACCGTAAGTACATCAAAGTTAAATTATTTTGTGTGTGGTGTATATACTTCTATTTTACAATTCTGCATAAATGAATACATTTCTTAAATTATAAATCACCATAAAAATCCATTTTTGCTTTAACGGAATATTCAGTGTTGTTCAGTACAAGCTAATAATCGACAGCACTCGTTGATTACCTGCTAATTTCTCTTAGTGAGGCACTTACAATGAAAGTGAATTGTTCAATGAATCCATAAACGATTAAATACTCACTGTTTTAGAAGTGTAGCCACAACACGTAAACGATATGAGTGTTAACATGATTTAACAAACCCATTTCTGTGTACTTATAAAAGTTATTTCCAATTTTACGACTGTTGCCACGCTAAAAAAAGAGGGTAAAAAAACTTAAAAGCTCAAATATTGCACACATTTTAACGGAGTAATTAATCTAAGTGCTTTATAATATAAGGTTCACATTTCTTATTTTATATTATTCTAAAAACGACTGCTAGTTGGTCAAACTGGTTAATAGTGTCTACGTTAAGGCAACTGGACCCCCCCCCTTTCCAAGACGACGTGGGGCGATTCGATTTTTATTTTATTGCTGTTAATTAACAAATTAACAAATGCTGTCAATTGAATTTGTATTGAACCTGGCAGCTGGAACAGTCATACACTAAACCTGTTTGGATGGTAAACACCTTGTGCAAGATTCTTCACGATCAAATATTTACATGATAAATGTCACTAATATTTTCTTTTCACAGCAGAAACTCACTGACTTTCACCTCTATCCAGATGGGGAACCGAAAAGCAGAATACTAACCAAAACAATGAACAATGCATTTATAGCAATTCTAGTAAGTCATCTTGGCAGTTGATGTGAGCAGATCTCTCAAATCTTTAAAAACCTATTTACCCAAGGACCACAACACCATGGAAGACCAATTCCGAAACAATTTCCAGCGCTATCTCTTCACACCCGTCCACAGTCTGGTCTTGTTTTTCGGATTGATTGGAAATCTCGGAGCTTTGTATTACTTCATCTTTAAAATCAAACAGAAATCTCCTTCAAACATATACATCATTAACCTGGCGGTGGCCGACATGCTTTTCTTGTTCGCTTTGCCATTTCGTATCCACTACCACCTCAATGACAGCAACTGGATATTTGGCGATGCCATGTGTCGCATCACCGGCACGATCTTCTTCGCCAACATCTACATCAGCATCAGCTTCATGACCTGCATCTGCCTGGACCGTTACATCGCCACCCTCCATCCTCACACCTACTTGAAGCTTCGCAACACAAATCTCAGTGCGCTGGTGAGCACTGCCGTGTGGCTGGTTTCTGGGTCGGCTATGTTGGCGTTCATGTTAACATGCCCATTATCAAGCAAAGAGAACATGTGTTTTGAGCGCTTCAATAAAAAAGAATGGAGCGACTTGGCGCCCTACAGCATAAGTAGTCTAATTTTTGGATCCCTTCTGCCCTCTGCGGTCATCCTGATTTGTTACCCCATCGTGGCCCGTCGCATCGCCCGCATCAAAAACTCCACCGGCCGTGGGGCACGGCGGATCATCTACGCCATCCTAACCATCACACTTCTGTGTTTCCTTCCTTATCATATTGTTCATCTTGTGTACCTCTTGACACGCTTGGGAGAGAACGACAACAAAGACGAAGAGAATACTGGGATTTTCATCCTCCGTAGGCTGACCATGGCTCTGGTCAGTCTAAACAGCATCTTGGACCCTCTTTTGTACTACTTCGCCACGGGTCACTACAAGTGGAGGCTCAAAAGACTGAGGCTGAAGAAGAAAACGGGTGTTTATTCCATTTCCAATGGCTTTTGAGCTTCTGAAAGCTTAGTTCCAACTGAATTATTTCAGTTAGAGGCAGGACAGCACATAAAATTCATCTGTAAAGCCAAAAAACTGCAATATGGACTCCAATGTGGCTTGATGAAACTGAGTCAGGATTTTTCTCACATAATTGTACTAATACAGTGCAAAATCAATGAGACTAGACTGATATATTGGCCAATATTTGGCTCTTTTGAAATAATCTTGGCAGCTTGGCTGATTCCCAATTGAGTCAGTTCTGAATTTTATTGACTCATTTCAGTGGTTCATGCAATTTTTTTATTTTTTTTTAATTTTGTGTCATTTCATATTGTTGAATTATTACATATTAGATGTAAATGTCTGTATCATCACTGCATTTGGTTTCAAATTCTGAATACTGACAATTTTTTTAAACTTTGTTTAACTTTTATCTACAGCTAAGAAATAAATATATTTTCACAAATTACTCTCGGTCAATTTTACTAAAAAAGTCTTTATTGTTATTTTATTTTTTAAACAACGACAAATATTAAATGTCATCAAGTGTCACCACAATCATGAAGGCAGACCTTTCTTCAACAACGTAGACAAGAAACTGCCCAATTCTTCATCCTGATGAAGAACAATGAGAAACAGGTTAAAATAGTACATCTCAAAACCTAAAATGTAATATATACACACTTCAAAAGTTTTTTTTTTTTTAAAGAAGTCTCTTATGATCACCAAGGTTGCATTTATTTCAGCAAAAATTCAGTAAAACCAGTCATAATGCAAAATATTATTACACTTTAAAATTAGAAAAACAGATTTCTATTTTAATATATGTTATATTATTCATTAATAAAAATGTCATTTATTTCTCTGATGCAAAGCTGAATTTTCAGCAGCCACCACTACAGTCTTCAGTGTCACATGATCTTCAGAAATCATACTAATATGCTGATTTGCTACTCAAGAAAAAGTTATTCTTATTTTTTCTGCATTCTTTGAAGAAAAGAAAGTTCAAAGGAACAGCATTTATTTGAAATAGAAATCTTTTGTAACATTATAAATGTTTTCCCTGTTATTTTTGATCAATCCATTGCATCGTTGCTGAATAAAATTAAACCAATTAAAAAAAGAGGTCTAAATAAGTACAAGCTCTGAAACCACTAAGCGTGTCTTCGTGCGGTCAGAGGCGTTTCTATAAGATGCAATATTGGACAAAAGTAATGTAAACCAAGCGAGAAGGTGACACCACCTTGTTGCAGTTTCAATGGCAATCCATTTGTGCCAGCCTGCAATATACTGAAGAATGTTATTTTATGGTAATATGTTTGTTTTGCCAAGCAGTTGGCGATACCAGTGTTTGCTTGGAAACATAAGTGCAAAAATTTTCCCTTGTAGGCTGTGAGGTGCTGTAAATTCCACTAGACCTGACCACGAGCCAAAAACAAAAACAAGTGCAGTTTTCCACATACACAAACCCAAAATAGAAATTAAAAGTATTTCGGCTGTTTGAAAACAGTTGATAATATAATCCATATTAAATTATGAAGGTAGATCAGTGGAGATTTAGTTAATTACATGTTTGTTCACCTGATAGCTCCAGGAGAGCAGAATCACTTTGAGGTTGGGCTCCTCGGCGGAGGACGTCACTTTAATAACGATGGATTCCACGATGACGGTGCCGTCTGGGACGTGCTGGATGCTGTAACTTTTCAATACACTGTAAGAGAGAACGAAAAACAGACTTGACCTCTCATGAAAACCTTTACGAAAGCATGAACCACATACCTCATATTTGCCCATATGGACTGGCATTTACACTAAAAGTGTTGTTCACTGAGGGGCGAACATTTGGGTGAAATGACTCACCAGTATGTGAAGTACCAAAAATGACTAAAGATGACAGCCATGAAACATTTATTTCTGCTTTATTTCAATTAACAAAATGTTTTTAATAGTTTTAACCCTGTTACATGCAGGTGAGAAGGGCATGATTAACTGCATTAATTTAGCAATAGAAAAGTGTGTGTGTGTGGTATAGTTCGCTGACCTCTTGAGGTGCGTGTAGATGCGGCCGAGTGTGTCGGTGTCGCTGTGGGGGTCGTGGAGCTGCACACGACAGGTGAAGCGCAGCTGATGTTCACTGAGACCCAGTTCTTTAAGAGCCTGTTCTGGAGAAACCAGCCGCAGACTCTACACAGACACACATATTCAGAAAACGTCTGAAACCTTATATTACTCAAATAAATGATGAACCTAAAGAGCCATGTTGACTTACATTATCCTTCATTATTAACGTTCCATGCATGGTGCGAGGTCTTTTAACATCAGGCAATGGACCTGTGAGAAAGTTTCATAAGAAATCCTGTTATTTTATTTATTTGTAATTTAATGTTAATATATATATTTTGCAGTTAGTGAATGTGTCATACCAAATGAAAGTAAGCACAAAAATCATTCAGTTTAATTCGTGCATGCTGTAAAATCAATAATGCATGCTTTTAAGGGATCCAGAAAGTTGTGTATAAACTCAAACTAAAAGAGGAAAAGCAGAATCTACAAGATGCACATAACCACATGACAAAAAGTCATGATGGCATTTCTGTAAACAGGTCAAATAAAGGAGTCAGTGGGAGTCAAATACCTCCGAGAGCCATCTCTCTCTTCAGCAGGTTGAGCGAGATGTCCACGGGGACACTGGGGTTCGTCACTATGGTCGTCGTCTCTCCATTGGCTGGCATATAGCAGCTGATACCTGCATGGGGTAAAACATCAGCACAGAGAGCAAATGTAACAAACACTGAAAAGTACAGTATTAATGTGATCATATTCCACAATTTTGTATTGTTTTTTTTTTTTTTTTTACCCCTAAAGTTCTCAAGAATAAATCACACAACTGGAAATTAGCAAGCATGCTGTACAGTCCAAAGTTCAAATGTATTTTGAGAAGCTGCAGACTTACTGAACTCCTGCTCGATCTTGTCTTTGAGGAACTCCATTTTCTTGGCCTCTCCGTGCACCAGCAGCATGTTTTTGGGTTCTGCCATGCGGATCAACTGCATGATGCCTTTGGCGTCAGCATGAGCACTGAAGGACATGTACTCCACCTGTAGCTTCACATCCAACTAAACACACCGCATACAATACCAGTCAAAAGTTTGGAAAAATTACGATTTTTTTAATGTCTCCAAAGTCTCTAATGCTCACCAAGGCTACATTTATTTGATCAAACATACAGTAAAACAGTAATAGAATTAGAATTCAAAATAACCGTTTTCTACTTGAACATATTTTAAAATGTAATTATTCCTGTTATGGCAAAGCTAATTTTTTTAGCATCCATTACTCCAGTCTTCAGTGTCTCATGATCATTTAGAAATCTTCCTAATATGCTGATTTGCTGCTCAATTATTATTAAAATATATTACAATAGTAAACAGGTCTTTTAAATTGCAATAATTCACAATATTAAGGTATTCATGGTATTTTTAATTCAAAAAAGCAGCCTTGGTGAGCATAAGGGACTTCTTTCAAAATATAAAATAATGTTTTCCAAAAAAATAAAGTACTCCATACTTTTGACTGCTAGTGTATGAGACTTAAATACAGAGATACAGATGTAAATTATAGAGGTTTGACATAAATAAACTTCAGGTGTGGTTAAAGAAAACTATAGGAAACGGTGGATAATATAAACTACAGATCAGAGTTCTCTGATGCCATCTAGTGAAGCTCAATTAAAATCAGTGTTTGCAGTGCCAATTATTACCGTTGCTCTTCCTTCCATCTCCAGTTTTTTCTGTCCGTTCAAGATCTTATGTCCCACAGTGCCTTGCACACAGTACCCTGGCATGATGAGCTAAGAAATAAATATATCAAACTCAAATATATCTTCTATTTCGATTAACAACTATTTGAGCCAGAACGGGCTTTGAATGAGTTGACGTGGTAAGCAAGTCTCAGTAACATAATCTGCCATTTCATAAGGAGTCTTACCATGTTCTTTTCATTGCCAGCCCATTTCTTGAATATCTGTAAAGATTGGCCAGCATGCAACATTCCAGGGGTGGCAAACACAACCTGATGGAACAGAATATCAATGTCTCTCTTTTTACATATCATCATGAACTCATCTGTTCCACTTCTCATCAATCTATCAATTATTTTTGACAATTCTGTAACAGCATAAAAAGCTACAAACTTCATTTAGCTCTAACTAGGACTCGGAGTAATTAGCAAAAAGAATCAGTTCTTCAATTCTGAGGCCTTGGGAATCAAGATTCAAACCAATCCTCAAACCTTTTAATTCTTATCACCAAAAAGATGAACTTTTCACTGATTTATTCTGTGATAGATGAAACATCCTATTAGTGGAAAATCATTTACATATTCAAATTTGAACATTTTAACAAATTGTTATATTTAAATGTTATTTCTGGTAATACTTTATTTTGATAGTCCACTTTAGACATTCTACTAACAGTAAGTAATTTATTCAATTAACTACATGTCAACTAGCAGTCATTAGAGTATTAGTAGACTGTTTGTTTAATATTTTCTTACACTTTATTTTCTTGGGTCCACAACATACAACATACTGACTATGGGAAACTTTGCAAGTATATGTCAGCTTATTCTACTAAATCTAAACCTAACATAACAGTCTACTCTGAGAGTTAGTAGACATGTAGTTGCAAATTAATGAGAATTATTTGACATGTAGTTGCAAAGTTACTTATAGTTAGTTGAATGTCTGCAGTGGACCATCAAAATAAAGTGTAACCTTATTTTTTTTATTATTAAAATAAGGAAAAATAGGATATAAAGAAATAAGATTTAACAAATATCATGTTTAATATTCTGAAAGGCTTCTACGGTACATGTATTTAATCATCATCATCATCATAATAATAAATTATAATAATAATAATTTTATAATAAACATCCATTAATATTGTATCAATTATTAAAGTATATGAATTATCAGATTTAAAATGTTCATTAATATTAATTGTAGAATATCAGATTTAAAGAAATAAGATTTACAATTTTCATCAATATTATTTTTTTGAATACTACTTAATATTCTAGAAGGTTTTTACAAGTATCATTTAATAATAAAAAAGATAATATTTTTCATAATAATGCATGAATATCTCTTTGTGGGCTTGCAGAGTCTATAAATGGTCTGTTATATACGTTTCTTTGAAGACGTCTTACCATAGGTCCAGGGTTATCAGCATATGAGCGATCAAAGGCTTTGATGTGCTTGAACTCGAACATGTTTCTTTGTACGAAGGTCTTGCGGATCTTCTGATTGGTCCAGGTGATGAAGAGCTTGTAGTAGTGATTGGCTTTCTCTGTCAGTCCGGTGGAGAAGTAAATGGGGGCTTTCAGATTCATTCTTTCCCTGGTAAAATGAACAGCCAGCAATTACACACAATTCTGGTCCAGCACTGAGTTTATGAGTGTTGCAACAGAATTTGCTATAATAAACCTATTCAAAGCAATCCTAGGCAAGCAAACAACTGTACAAGCTCACCAAAATGTTTCCAACAGAATACAGAGTTCTTGTGCTCTTCCCAAAGCAAACACTGGAATCAAGACCTAAAACAGAGACACCAGGATGAACAAAACCAACACACATCTGAAAACCTATTATTAAAAAAAAGGATAGTTATGGCTTTAAAATCTGACTGGATGAGCTGACGCATACCAACTGAATTCTACATATATTCATGCGCCTTAATTACCTTCCCTCCTCTTTCCACAGTTTCATGAACCTTCTTGAGGAAATCTCTTTCCCTGCAGCGTTTGGAGTCTCTGATCGTGGTGGCGTATGTGGACTCTGATATCAGAATATCTGGCCGGCATTTGTCAATCCAAGCAGCTCTGAGTAAATAAAGTCAGAAAATTTTAACCTGACTCAATTTAACTTGAATTAATCTAACCGAAATGTACAACCTGGAACGTACATAAAACAGTGACAAAAGAAGAGATTTTACTCACCCTAAATGTCTGTCTGGTGTCATGTTGTAATCACCCTGTACAAATAGATTCAGACAGAATTTGCAAATGATGTCAACAGCTGGAACATCATAAAATTGGAATATGTAATAAGCAATGTGACACTCAACTGTGTAGACGACAGACTCTAAGCCGACTTTGATTTGAAACATGGCGGCTCCCAGAACATGACCTGCATAGTACGCTTTGATCTCAAGCTCCTCATCTACCTAAAAAAAAAAAATAAAAAAAAAAAAAAAACAATTCAATAAATAAGTCAGAATTCAAAATTAAAAAATAAAAATGCTTAAGTAACGTTCTAGTTTAAACATTTTCAGTGGGGAAAATTTACTACAACAAAATCCATCCATCAGAATATTCAAAAATAGTCTACATTTAAACAAAAACAATATTATATTTAAAATATTATTTTTATATATATATATATATATATATATATATATATATTTAAAATATAATTATTTTATTACAATAAAGAAAATAAGGATTTAAAGAAATACGATCTCAAAATTTCATGTTTAATATTAAAAGGTTTCTACATGCATAACTGAATAATAATAATAATAATAATTAATATTATTATTATTAAACAATAAAAATCCATTAATAATAGATTTAAAGAAATAATTAAATAATAGATATAATAATAAAATAATTAAAATGTATTCATTTTTATTTAGAATATTAATTAATAAAATATTTATAAATTCACGTAATGTTTTTGTTTGAACATTTTGAATAAGGAAAATTTCTTAAAATCATTAATAAATTAACGATTAAATTTCTAAAATTACTTACATTAATGAATTTGCTAAAATTAATTGTTATTTTTATTGATAAAAATACATGAAATTAATTTATTTTAATTATTGTAAATTAAAATAAAATTCACTAAACTAACTTTACCTGAACTGTTTGGTGGAGGTTGAGTGGCACAACTTTCTTCATGCAGTCTTTGATCATCTGTGAAGTGAAGAAGTTGGTCTCTCCCTTTTTGTCTACTGTGATCTTTCTGAAGTCCTCCAGCAGGATGGGGCAGATGGCTTTGGTTGGGTGGGTCATGTAGATGGGCCCGTCGTAACCCACCATCTCGCTCATGTAGGGAAGAGCACCGCAGTGATCCAGGTGGAAATGACTGAGGAGGAAAGAAAATCACAGTGGAGAACAGGAAAACTCAAGACAACAGTCACATAACACGTAAAATACAAACTAACCTTATAATAACACAGTCCAAGAACTCAGTGAGGCGACCGTTTTGAGTAATGTAACTGAAATCTGGGAAACGTCTCTGAAAACGAACACAGAAAATGAAGGGCATAGTACTTAACTTGTCGACTATTATACTCAAAATACACACAAGTGAAGATAGCAATAATTGATGTAACGCACATCGTCGTTAAAGCCCATATGCATCCCGCAGTCAAGCATAATGTTTTTGCCACCGATGGAGACCAAAATACAGCTGCGGCCGACATCCTGACCAGCCCCTGCAAGACAACAGATACACACACATTAAGAAGAACTTTAGAATTAAATGAATTTATATTATAACATTTACTTGTTATGATATATATATATATATATATATATATATATACAAGTGTTAAGTGTGTGTGTAAAATTAACACATGACATAAAATGATAAGATAACAAAATAATAAGTACTAATATCGTTGATTCCTACAAATTACAATATTATTTGTTAAGCATTATATGTTTAACAATTGCTTATTTATGAACGTTGTTAAGAAGTGCTATTGAAAAAATTAAACAAACGTCTTACCTAAAGGCGTAACTTTGATATCAGGCATCTTGACAGCTTTGAAAAGCTCAGAAATTAATGTTTTATGTTTACAAGAGACTGATGGTCAAACACTAACTGTACATTAGCCGCATATGAACACTTGATGGGTGTATGTCAGTCAGCTCGCACACCAGCTAGGGATGTAAACCAAATGTAAAGACTTTAAAAGCGTCCAAAAAGTGGATGCTTCAGAAACAGGTTAGCACAACAAGCTAAGCACTTTCACGCCGCCGCCATAACGCCACAGAACAAGAGAGTAGAATATCAATATTGCATCGATGTGGGCGTGACTTAATGACGCAGTCGTTCTCTATCGTTTCTAAAGAATAATTTTCTTATTTTAAATCTTTACTTTATATTTTCAATTTAATGGGTAATAAAGTCTTTTATTATTATTATTCAGGAGTAAATTACTATCAGATCCACTAGTGAAGCAGACTAAAACGGACATGTCACGTGGTAACTGTTACTTTTCACAGCGCTGTTCAGTTTGGACCAATCACGCTCGTTTGTGATTTCTGGACGAGGATTTTTAAAAATAGTTTTCATTCAGATTCAGAGCCGTATTTAAATTCCGTTGTCAGACACAAATATGTAGAGTATATACATATACTTAAAAGATTATGCTTTTCGATGCATAAGTGTCTCGAATAAAACAAACAGCCTCCATATATTTGAATGCGGCTCAATGGAGAATTCCACTTTCTGAGCCCTCAAGCGCCGCCTCGTGGAAGACTACTGAAAAGCGAAGATTGGACGTCGGTGCGTGATTGCGTCATCTTTAATCCCATTGGTTAAAACTTACTAAACAATCGCAGCGGGCCAATCACACGGAACTTCTTGTCATGTGACATGAAAAACTTGATTGATTGGTGTTGCTTACGTTGCTTAAAGAACGCAGGAAGATCCCGGAACAAATGATTAAGAGCAAAGCATTTACAGCGATACGATCCCAATGAAGAAACACATAACATACTTTTATTGAAAATTAATATAGGATTTATTTAGTCGATTCTGTTGTTAGAATTTGTCATGGTGGTTTAATTAGAAAGAACAGACATGGCAGCTACATTCAGTCTTCAAAGGGTTTTGGAAACATTCAGATCAAGTCTGAGTGAGAATAAGGAGGTTTACATTAAATATTATATAGCAGGATGGCAAGAGCTGGTCTCGTGAGTACATGTTTTATATTATGGTCTTGG